>NC_041395.2:139835390-140047890 GCF_900747795.2 Erpetoichthys calabaricus | reverse complement strand
TGTAAATATTTATGTATATATATGTGTCTGTGTGTGTATATGTATATATATGTATACTGTATGTATATATATATATATATATATATATATATATATAATATATATATATACATGTATATATATGTGGATGTGTATATGTATATATATGTAGATATGTGTATATGTAGATATGTATATATATATATGTATATGTATATACATGTTTATGTGTGTGTGTGTATATTATATATATATATATATATATATATATATATAAAAGACAGCAACACTTATAACAATGACAACACAATTACATTGACAATCATGTTACGTTATTTTTAAAATGTTTCCTTTTTTTTTTCATAACCTCTTTAACACACTACTTCTCCGCTGCGAAGCGCGGGTATTTTGCTAGTATAGATATAAATATAGACATACATATATACATACATACATTCACATATATATATATATATAAATATATATATATATATATATATATATATATATATATATATATATATATATATATATATATATATATATATATCTACTGTATATATACATATCTACTTATTGGCTCCTGTATTTAGGATATAGCGGGTTGGATAATGGATGGATGGACATTTGTATGCATAGCCCCATTTGCCCGTTTTCGTTTTTTTTCTTTGTTCAGTAATATTTCAGCAAACCTGGAGCTTGTCAGTTCAAATCTTGGTACTGACACCACTGTGTGACCCTGAGGAAGTCACTTCACCTGCCTGTGCTGCAAAAAACAAAAGCAATGTAACAAATTGTACCTCAGATGTTGCAAGTTGCTGGAATAAAGGCATAAGTCAAATAGATAAATATGTATTATACACATAGGAACTATTCATTTATTTTCAGTTAAGTCATCTGCAGCAAACTTTTATAAATGAGGGTTTCTCCTTTTTAGATAGTGCAAACTGTTTCTTCTTCATTGACGTTTTCTCTTGGAGAGCTTTTTTCATTTCATTGAAAATTAAAGCAGCAGCTGCAAAAATATGTAGCTTTCTTATTAATTTTTCAACATTGTGTAAAATAAATTTATAAAGTAACATAAAAGGTTTAAATACTGGTTATCCTTTAACACTAAAATATTACTAAAGAGATACAAAGAAAGTAAAATAGATATGTTCTTTTTGTTTAAGGAGATTAAATATTACTGAAGAAAGAAAAAAAAAATTAAACAGCCAAATGGGGCTATGCATACGAACTTGAAAGGTTTAAATAAAACAGAAATATATATTTTATTTTTACTTGCTTAACTTGTGGAGGGTGTATCCTGTAGCAAAGCCCTAACTTTTTTCGTGAAAGCCCATTTCAGTCAATAAGTCTTAAAAAATGGTGTAAAGATATTGACAATAAGCTACACAAACCCACCAAGACATGGAATCGTTTAAATCAAGTATCATTACATCTTCCTTTCTTAAAGAGAAGTAAGGCAGTACTTATAAGCTTACATATTTATATATAGACATACATACATATATATATATATATATCTATATCCGAAGCCGTGCAAGCACACTGTTGAGAATGCAACGTATAGTTGTACAGAAGAAAAGCAATGTTGCCTCAAATGAATGGCAACCATTTGTAGGTGTATGAACTTAATTTAAACTTTAGGTTTACACGGTGCTTTCTTTCCGAAGTACCTGCACTCATGAATATGTCTGTATGTGTCAGTCGGTCAAATCCATGCGCTTCGCACCGGCGAAGTACCGCTTTTAAATTTTTATTAAGAAGAAAAGAAAACCTTTTTAAATTGAGGGAAAATATACTAATAACAGTTTGTTAAGGATCTGTTTTTTTGTGAAGCTGCCTTCACTCGAGTGATCACTTCGACCTGACTTGCTGGCCAACTATAAGCGTTACCTGGTAGGTAACCACCCATACAATCAGATTGTGAATCAGACTACGAATGCCGTGAATGTAATTACCCCGATCTACATGTTGTCAAATAAACGAACCACACGCCGTGGCGCAATTTTAGGGGCTTTGCCTGTAGCGCTGACGTCCGAGGTTCGATTCCCATAAGGGAGTGAAGTGAGTGGCTGGTTACCTACCAGGTAACGCTTATGGTTGGCCAGCAAGTGAGGTAACATCAGCCACGGTGCCTTCAGTTGTGAGAAGCAGATCATAGAATGGTTGAAAATAGTTTACTGTCAAATAATGCAAAGAGTACGCGACACGTCTTTCCCCCTTATTCTTGGCTCATCAGGCGTACACACTCACTGCACTTGCTTACGGTAATTGAACCTCGGACGTCAGCGCTAGAGGGGCTTAGCAGCGGTGAAGTATTGCTTTTAAATTTTAATTAAGAAGAAAAGGAAACCTCAGAGGTTCGATTCCCGTAAGGGAGTGAAGTGAGTGGCTGGTTACCTACCAGGTAACGCTTATGGTTTGCCAGTTAGTGCGGTAACATCAGCAACGGTGCCTTCAGTTGTGAGAAGCAGATCATAGAATGTTTGAAAATAGTTTACTGTCAAATAATGCAAAGAGTACGCGACACGTCTTTCCCCCTTATTCTTGGCTCATCAGGCGTACACACTCACTGCACTCGCTTACAGTAATCGAACCTCGGACGTCAGCGCTAGAGGGGCTTCGCAGCGGTGAAGTATTGCTTTTAAATTTTAATTAAGAAGAAAAGAAAACCTTTTTAAATTAAGTCTTAAAAAGAGGTGTAAAGATATTGACAATAAGCTACGCAAACCCACCAAGAAATGCAATCGTTTAAATCAAGGCGCGAGTCGAAAAACACCATCCCATAATATTAGTTAACGATTAACACATTTCTATATGTATTGTAAGCATACAATACAACTGATAATATGTTGCGCTTAATTATCTGGTGTACTGACATTTTTGCGCGTTTAACGTCTGAAATCTAACGTGGTTTGTGCCCTTCAGAATGAAAACAAGTTTGCATTTACCTTTTTAGTAAAAGGCGAGCTTTTAAGCCTGAGAAATCACCCCGTAAATGCACACTTTTAATTGCACATGTGTTAATATGTATGCTTACACAGTATTAAAAGACACTCAAAAATTAACGTCATTTACCTTCGTTCCCGCGTTTGACTCGTACTGTAAATCTCTTCCTTGTTTTTAGTTCACGTGATTACGTAGGAGGTGTGATGACGCCATACGTGACTCCGCCTCCTCCATTAGAGTATATGGACAAAAAACATGTTCCAGTTATGACCATTACGCGTAGAATTTCGAAATGAAACCTGCCTAACTTTTGTAAGTAAGCTGTAAGGAATGAGCCTGCCAAATTTCAGCCTTCCACCTACACGGGAAGTTCGAGAATTAGTGATGAGTCAGTCAGTCAGTCAGTCAGTCAGTGAGTCAGTGAGGGCTTTGCCTTTTATTAATATGTATAGATGATAACTGTAAATGTATATTTACATGTAAGACAGGATACAAGACAGACAAACAAGTAACACAGACAAACAGCTTTATTATACCAAGTCTTCAAAGATGATGTCCAATGTTGTGTGGAGCTGTTACTGTTATTTGGGTTCAGTTAGAGGAACTTCTTGCTTTGGTGATCACTCTTTCTCTTTGCGATGTGATACTTTGCTCATGGTGTGCTGTGCCTTTCTCAGTTAAGCTATTTGCTGTGCCCTCCCCAACTTCATAGGGAAAAGCAGTACTCTTTCTGGTACAACAGTTTAGATGCTGAAGATTCCATCTTGAAGGAATGGCTACTTCTTAGTCTTCTTGGAATGGTGTTTAGTTACTTCCACAGAGCTTTCAGGTCCACAAAGAGAAGTGATTGTCACCTTTTAGTTCCTCAAAAAGTGAGCGGCTCGTCAGCTTTTAGGTTTTGGATGGCGGTGGTTTTAGAGAGTGCAAGAGGTCATTTTGGACAGAGTGCCTAGATTTTTCACCCATGTGAGAAGTGAGGCTAGTTTTTAAAGGAATGTGTAACCACTTGTGATTGGATTAAAGTAACTTTCAGTCTCAGGTCAGTTCACTTTCTAGGCACAATATTTTGTCCATCACATTTGTCATTTGTTGAATTATAGCTCTTTGTTTTGACTCGAGTGTCCATTTTGCGATTTTTTGTCTGAAGGGGCCCCAGCAATGATATCAGTTCAACTCTGATTTACAGTTTTGATATCAGATGAAGTATAGGCTGAGGTTGGGACAAAATGGAGTTCAGTCACATAGTTTGGAATCCAGGTTGGAGGAAGGTGAACCTGGATTTCTGTATACCTGTTAATCTGCTGTCTTAATAGGCTTGGTGTGCCACTAAAAAGCCTAGCAGAATGAGCAATGTCCACTTTGTTCTAAAATTCCCACAGACACAAAGGATTGTCCTGCTTTTATCATGTCCTGAAATTACATTTTCTCTTTTTATCTGCAGACTCACTAGCACTAAGACTTTGAACAGGTACAAGAAAGCAGCACCACATACATAGTTCAGTTTGCTTTAGTGGCAGATTTGGAGACTTGGAAGTGCATTATGTATGCAGACATCTTGCATGTTTTTCAAGCAATTACGAAAAAAAAAATTACGTGCCAGTTTGCTGAT
Source organism: Erpetoichthys calabaricus (assembly GCF_900747795.2). Classification (NCBI taxonomy): domain Eukaryota; kingdom Metazoa; phylum Chordata; class Cladistia; order Polypteriformes; family Polypteridae; genus Erpetoichthys; species Erpetoichthys calabaricus. Next base: position 140,043,347 of record NC_041395.2, on the reverse strand, counting down.
TGCATATTTTGAGCAAAAACTGCTTGGTTACAATCTATTGCTAAAAAAACCAATGCATCATTAAGATAGGTGAAGGTATTTTTGACTGTGTAGTAAAATTTTCGGAGTTCATAAAAGCACAAATTCTGTGGCAGGTGACATACCACCCTCTATTTAGTGTACTATTTATTGCAGCAGTACACAATCTGAGATGTATCCTATAAACAAGGCCGCTGATGCATCACAGAGAGTTTTCATTTCTGTCTTGCTGAAGAATGGAGCCTTTGGCATTTGGTACAATATGTCACTTTAAATATTTCAAATTGGACTGTTGGCTGATTTATCCTATCACCTATATAAAATACACAAATAAAGCATACATTTTTAGGAATAATTTACCTATGTACCTCAACTTTTTTCCTCAGTTTATTTAATTGTTAAATATAAACAAGGATACACTGAACAATTGTTGTTAATTGTTAATGGTGGAGGTCATTTAAAAAGACATATTTAAAAAAAATGTTACTTAAGACAACATAAATAAACTGCATTGAATAAGTTATTTTCCGTTTTATTCCTTATCTAGCACCATGAGTCAAGTAACTAATCTAAGTGACCATACATACCATCCTTTTAAAAATGACCTTTTGGAAGAATTTATTTCTCTCTGCTTTACTAATGCTTACACCGACAGTGATATGCCTCAGGATTCTATTTCCTGTTTTGAATTATATTTATTGTTTTATTACCAATTTGTTTGCTTTAGACTTTTCTTTATAAAGAAATACTTCACCAAAAAAAGAGATTTTATAAGTTACTTACCCCATGTGGTTTGTAGGTAATGGCCAAGAAAAAAAATGTAATCTTATTTCATGCAGAATGGTGAGAAAAAAGTTTATGATACAGTGGCGGAAATAAATACTAAAAACACTAGCATTTCTCCAATTAAAAATATTTCCGGTTCAATAATGAACATGGAATTTAGACCAGACATTGGAATTAACTCAATAAAATAACACAAGAAATTGTAACATTCTAATTCATAAAAAAGTTATGTGCAAAAAAGTGTATAATAAAAACCAATAGTGACCAATGCTTTACAAAAAAAAAAAATCTCATGTTACTTGTGTCACATAATCCACGTCAGTTATCCAGTTTGTTTGCTCAAAATGTGCAAAATGCACCTTTTTTTGGTAAAATATTTTTTAACTATATACTTATGGAATAATCTTCAAACATAGGTAAGAAACTAAGGTCACATGGAACTGACTTTTTAATATGAAGATCTGCCTCTCCTCCTCATTTGTTGTTCAAGAGTCCTATCTTCAGTTAATAAGTGAATCCTGTGAGGATTTAAAACTGATAGCATAATTATTCCTCAAATCAGGTGATATCTCTGTCTTTGTCTGTCCATCTTTTTACTAGCTTTGTCAATTCTTCATCTTGACTCTGTCACTTTTTTATGTTCCATTATATAAACAACATTCAAACCTCTTCCCTCAACTTGGCTTCGGTTCAGAAACCTGTCACCTTTCTGCCCCTCTCTAGTAGAATGGTATTCACATTAATGTTAGGTATTGTTCTAGAAACTTTAATCATTGATACAATTTTTTCTTAGGCTTTACCCTATAAATGGCTAATGATGGCAGGCATCGTACTTTAACTGTGTCATTTGGTGCTGCTTGAATGTTAAGACAATCAACTGTAGTGAGAGCAGTTTGCTGATGTACAGTATGTGCAGTTGCACTTTGTTTTAAAAGTTTGTTACATTTATCAAATACTCAGTAAGCAAATTATCATAAAACTGTAATATACTCAGCACTATTTGGTTTCATGTTGATTAACTACTTTGAAAAAATATTCTTTGATACTTTGAACCCATCGACTCTTTTTTGAGGGCTTTTTTTTATCCATCTTTTACTCATCTTTTACTAAAGATTTGTGCTTAATAATAGTACCGGTTTGTAATCCTTACAATATTATATTTAGTTCATTCATTTGTTTAATTAATGAACCATGTAAATTTCTCTGTGCCTCAATTTATATAAAAAGAAACTGAAAGTGACTTTACCTATTAGAATATCTGGTGAAACTTTCAGAAGTGATTGTATGTAATATATTTAATCAGCTATGAGCAATTTCTCCAGTTTTTGTTCCTGTATTAAATTAATGAAGCCATACTTTATGTGACAAGCAGAATGAGACGTCCAGTGTAAACCTTGCACTTCCTTTCTTTATATTTGATTACCTCAGTTTATTAATTTTTACAGTCATAAATTCTCCTCTAAATTAAGTATACAGTATACCAGGCTTCAAATGCTTCTATCAGCATAAGTTTAGAGAGCCAATGCCAGTCACCTCTTCCATCTGAAAGTGAGGATAAGCAGAGGAGCCTAAATTTGAAAAGGCCTGTCTTTCTCACTGAATGGAAGGTTGCCACTTTTGATTGACGAGAGTAGGAATTATACAACCAAAAAGAAGAGGGGCTTTACTTTGAAGTGATGTATGAATATGAAATGTTGATCTAAAAAGAGTCCACTGTTTGGAGGCTAGGCATCTAACAATGAAATATTTTGTGTTCTATTATTTTATGAGATACTCTGTACAATATTTAAATATTTAATCACAGAAAACTGCAGGACAAAATACCATAAGAGGCTAGTACATTTCTCAGTTCAGGATTAAAACTAATTAAAACTTAGTAAAAGACTCATGAATCAAAATTTATTGATTTTAATTTTACTGAAATATACTTTTATTTAACTATTTTCTTGGTTTTGACTGTTGTTATAAAATATCTGCTTCCTAGTGAAGAAATACTGTATCACCATATTGCTAGATATGTTTCATGCTGAAGATGTAGGCGCTTTCATGGAGCACATTTGGCTATGCTTTTTTTAAGCTTGGCCAGCTCAGAGAAGGTCTGACTTCCATCACTGATGGAGATAATCCTTCAATGGCATTGCCTGATTTCCTGTCTCATATTGTACGTTACATTTGTTCAATTCAAATGCACAAGTAAGGCATTTATAATATCAATAAAATATTTTCATGATTTATTGATGTTATTCTTTGAAAATAATACCATTTTATTATGGGTTTCATATAATTTTTGTGGTTATGTATTTACATGTTGTATTGTTTAATATTTACTGTTAGTGCATTATAATTATTAGTGAATTAATTTTATTAATTGTATTAATTTATTAATTGTAAAAATGTTTAAGCACTTTCAAACTATTTATTGAAAAACACTTTACAAAAATAAATTGAACTGAAAATAACATGTATAGCACTTATTTTGAAAGTAAGGTTCCAGTGAAATTATTTAAACACTTCTAATAGTGTGGTGCTTGATAGTTTGTGCTATGTAAAGAGTAAAAGTATATACCTGTACATCTTATTCAAACCCATTATAAGGTAATTGTCTTGCCAGCTGCATAATTATGAAATTAAATTGCTGTTGATCAGATTTTGAAGTTCCTAGCTCCATATATATCTAAATAAAATAAAGTTTACTCACTCATGCACTTGCTCATCAACAAAAACACTATTTCCTATTTCATTAAAAGGATTACATTTGGCAGGATTGTACATCTAGGCCAGTAGGAATCTGCTAAGAAAGGACATTTCAATATGCCAATGTTTTAGATCCAAAAACCTCTTCCAAGAGAAAAATTAAACACGCCAAAATCTCATAAATCCTTTGACTGATTTGATTGAAGTTTAGTAATGTTACGCAAAAAAAGAAAATGAGTGACACGTGTTTTTGTCAATGTTTATTAATATTATATTAACTTACATGCATTGTGCCCCGCTGAGATGTGGATTTATGCAAACAAAGGATGCAGCAGAAGCGATTGACAGCAGCACTAACAAATAGGGTAGACAGATGACTAAATGAGAGGCAGAAAAGATAAAATGAACAGCATTATTTTTGTTTGCCGTGTACAGTGAGGTGTGAAATTTGTAAAGAGAAAGGTTGACAAAGATGTGAAACTCAATTGTGCCAGTGCCAGACACTGTGCCTGTGAGCATTGGTGTTGCTTTTCTAGAAAGTGAAAAGGCAGGAAGAGAGAGTAAGTGGCAGAAGTGGTGTCTTTGGATCCAAGACAAGGTGGACAGATGACGTAAGTCTAAACTTAATGGGTCCCCCACAAGGTCCTCTATTGTAATATACATTTGCATCTATTGTCTTTAAAAGTGGACACTCTGAAATTATTTACATATACATTCACATCTGTGGACTTTAAAGGTAGACCACAAACAACTGATGAAAAGCATGAAAAGAAGTATTTGAATGAACAACCTAGTCAAGTTAAAATCGTAAACATCTTATAATGATATCTCAAATTTCACATAATTTCTACTGATTATCCATTTCAGTTCAAGAGAATACACTTTCTTTTTTCACACTATGAAATTGTGTATCGCAGTGACCATCAGCAAAAGCCAAGTCACTAGGAAGAACAGGATCTGATCTAATGCAAGAATGTTTTACTTCTGTGCAGTTGTATATATCATTTTCAAGAGTAAGCATCTCCAGTGACCTAATAACAGTATTTAACTGTTGCCTTTATCCAAGGTGACTTATAACATTTGTGAAACAATGGGTTAAATTTCATTTGTTTTTCTATTTGGTTCACAGGCAGTTGAAGTGACTTGTCACTCAATGTCACTACCAGGGTTTAAACCCACAACCTCAGGGTTTAAAGTCCTAGGTCCAGATCTTTAACCATTACACCACACTGCCCGTGAATAATACTAGCCTTTAATAAAAAAAAAAAAAACTACAAAAATTGTATACAGAAAAGTACTTAGTTACATAGTACTTCTGATACATCTATTAACTGATGGCAATATAACTGAGGCACTTTGTCTGATGAAATTTCCCAGGTGAAGCTGAGTACCACAGCTAGTTGAGCATAAGGCAGAAACTAATCCTAGACTTGGTTCTTTCACAAGTAATAGTCATGCACACACACCCATACTTACTTGTACTAAGGCCAACTTGCAGAAGGAAATTAACCTAACCTGTAATATTTAGTTTAATAATATTTCAAGATAAACCATACCTCTAAGGCAGATGTTTTAAAAAATCACCATGCTGTTTCAGCAGTGTCAGCAGTCCAGGAGGTGAGCAATATGGTAATGTATTTCAGTTATTTATATTCAGTTTCAGAATTCGTGAATTGTTAGTTTGGTCTTTAGTTTGATTATATTTAAGTAATTTTATATATTGTTAATTAAGTATGATTTACTCTTAAAAATTAGATTATGTAGTTCTCATGGTAACAATGGTAATGATTTTTTTCCTTCATATAAATTCTTTGAAAGTATTTTTTTTCAGATTTATGGAATATTTGTTATAGGCCTTTCTGAGACATTCATGATTTTAAATTTAATATTTATTTCATTACTGTAATACACATTTGAGTATACAGTGTTCAGCTGTGTTAAATTATATGCCGTATTAGTTTTGAAACAGAAAGTACAAAACAATTGCCTTTTCACTGTTGTTGCCAGAGTAGGTTCTGCTTCCAGTGGCCCTGACCATCACACCTGGATCTATAGGACTCTGATTAAAATAAAAAAGTTCATATATAATTTCCAGTCATCTCTTTTAACAAAGTTAAAAGTTTTCTAATGGCTTCTTTCCCACATGTGTATGGGATTTGCCAGCTTAAGTGACACAGACATTGCTTAACACAGACATTGTGTTAGCAGAAACACTGGGCTGTCTAGCCAGAGAGTGTTTGAAACATTCTCACCAATATATTCCATACATGTTTGATAGGGGAGAGGTGTGGTGAGTATACTGGTGGGGGAATTAATGAACAGCCTTTAGAGCCTTTTGAGAAACATGAGTAGAATGTGGGCAGGCATTGCTTTCTTGCAAGAATACATAACCAAGCATAAAACCAGAATTGCAAATGCCAGATGCAAATCTACAGCATGGGCTTTGTGTGTTTTAGGCAAATGCCCAATGGATGTGAAATCTCACCAGATCTCTGTTGAATATGTGCATTGCCATCACTTATTCCTAGACAGAATCTGCTTTCATCACTGAAGACAGCAGTCTGTAATTCTTCCCTCCAGTCAGCCTGTACCAATTATTGTATCCCTAGCAGTTTCCACCACTAATATATTGGTATCTCTAAACTGTCTCAACCGTAATGACTATGGTCTTGTGGATGAGATAAGAACACTGTAATATTAGAACGTTAGAAAAATTATGACAAGAACAGGCCATTCATCCCAGAAATCTTGTCCATCCTATTCATCTGGAATGTTCAAAATAATATCCTGTCAATGTTTAAAGGTCCGTAAAGTCCTACCCTCTACCACACTGCTTAGTAATTTATTTAACTAGAGGGCTCTGCCCCCTGCTCACTTCGCTCGCCAACCCCTGGGTTTGGTTAACCAAATATACAATTTAAAGAGACTGTTATTTTCATTTATTTCATTTTTAATTTCTTGATATTTGCCAGTAATAAAGCTGTAGTGAATGAGTTATCCCCCTCCCCCCCAAGGGGCTGCTAGTGCCATGCTGCATGATTTGCATGTTGCGCTGCGTGTCGATCATTTTGAAGCCTGTACAGCAGCTGGTGCTGCGTGATCTGAATGTCACGCTGCGCGACAATCATTTAAAAGCCTGTACAGCAGCTGTCCTTTTGTCTCAGTTCTTTGTCTCACGGGACGTTAAAGTGTCTCCGAGAAATTGTTGGTAAGTAGGACATGATGTGCAAGTAGTCTCCCGGCACTTCAAAGTGTCTTCCGAGAAGATCCGAGAAGACCTTCTGTGCATGTGTATCACGCCAACATTTTTTAATTCTATACAAAGTTCTACTTTGTCATCTACTCTTTGTCCTGTATTTCTGGGACCGGGTGTGGTTAAATGTCTTTTTCGCAGGACGTACAACACTGCTCACGTTGTAAAGGGGTGGGAGGGGGTTTGGCATGAACGCACGCTAAGGAGTTGCGGTTGGATTAGCTGCTGTCTTGCTGCTGGCGAGCTGCGTGTTCTGCATGTCATGCGGCGCGTCGATCATTTAAAATCCTGTACAGCAGCTGTCCTTTTGTCTCACTGCCTTGTCTTGCGTGACATCAAAGTGTCTTCCAAGAAGATCACGTCTTTTCTCCCTCCCAAGATTTTTTTTATAATAGAGAGATGTGTCTATGGCTCTTTCATGAAGAAGAACTTTCTAACATTTGTGCTAAAGCTGCCTTTAACAAATTTACAACTAATCCAGTCTCTCCTCATAGTTCGTACCCCTTTGTCCCAGGATCAGCCTAGTGGCTCATCACTGGATGTTCTCTAGCACCGCTATGTATTTTTTGTAATATGGAGACCAAAACACTGTAGTTCAGGTGAGGCCTCACTAATGTTTTTTATAACTTAAGCATCAACTCCTTGGTCTTGTACTCTGCACATCATGATATCTAACCTAATATTCTATTAGTCTTCTTGAATGCTTCTGTACACTGCCAGGATGTAGACACTGACAAATCCACTATGACTCCTAGATCCTTCTCATAAGGTGTACTTCCATCAGTGCATTTAACTGACAGTATTACAGTATACATATTCAAAACTGTAAAATCTTTAGTTTTCAACATACCTCTTCATAATTGCACTCATTTTATAATCTTTGGGTATATGCTTGCAATATTAAAATTGTCTGCACCTTTGATGTCATTGATCGTGCATTCAAATTATGTTAGAAAAAAAGTATACCTATTAAAATGGATACTTCATACATGAAAAATGTATAATTTTTTGTTTATTGCAGATATGTGGGAAATTTACAGAGGATATTTGATTATTCGCCACTTGATCCTACGCAGGACTTTAACACGCAGATGTATGTATTTGCTAAGATGAATGTATTGAATGACTTAAATCAAGTGTGTTTTATTTTTTTAACCATATGATAGAATGCAGAAACTGACTGTACTATTTAGAGCATATAGAAAGTCGTATGCTACTGAAGTCTTGTGTTTGTTATCTTTTTTTGTCTTACAGGGCTAAACTGGGACAAGGTCTTCTTTCAGGCCAGTACTCCAAGCCTCCTGTGAAATCTGAACTTATTGAACAGGTGATGAAAGAAGAATACAAGGTATTGGAATGGGCATGTGCAAGCTTGATATCTAGGTATAATAATAAGGAACAAATACATCACATTATTTGCATATAATGACAAGTATATTATATATTGCCTAATCAAAATTAAATTATTTTTAAAACAATTCAACTATTATAGCATTAAATGCTATTATAGCCCTTTTAGACAACATTCTTCACATAGAAAATGTGGTTCTGAAAAAGAGTAATGAAAGTATGATATTTTGAATAAATATAGTTTATGGGAGCAAGTTTTTATGATGCCTATATTACAAAAGTTCTGACATGTGCATGCCAAAGACCAAAAATGCTTGACAGCAGAAGCTATTGCACATCATTTTGTCTAGAACTAGTAGGGAAGAGATCAGTGGCCTTAAAAGTTGGCATTTGACTGGACTAGAGCAAGCCTTGGTTTCAGAGTTTGTGAACTCATTGTTCTTCAGAAATATGACCAAATTGCATATTTGAGAGAGACATAAAAAGGAAATACAATTTAGTTTCATGACATCCTGAAATAAGGTGTCCACCCTTGCACACAAACACATCAGGAGACAGGAAGCTACACAACTTGTTATTTAAGGCATTTTCACATATAAATATTAGACCATTGGTGGGTTTTAAGTTTTCCAGCAGTGCAGGTGGAATTTCCCTTTCACACTTGTAGCCCATTGCAACAACAGACTTTCTTAGCATGTCAACACCCATAACTTATAGCCACTTCCTGATAATTATTTGTAAATTAAACTGCCTGCATGAAAGGGGTCTTAAAGGCACGTATGTTGCCTTCCTAACTAATATAAATAATGCTACTAATTACTAGGCCCTTATAACAGTACATTAACTTGCTGACTTAATATTAGGTTGCTGACTTTGCATTCATGCACATTGATTACATCAGACAAATAACCTACAGCTATAGCAAACCAATGTTTGGGATTATCTTACTTCTATATAATTAAAAAAGAAATTTTCAACCAAAAACTTCCACCTGTTTACTTTCATGGACCCATTTTCACTAATCTATATATACAGTATTATCTTAGCTAAGTTTAGGCAAAGTTATAAAAAGTATTGGAAACTCCAGTATTGGTGAACAGAGGATGTTGTGATACATTACTTCAGTGACAACTTCTGAGTCCTATCTTCTTTGTGGAAAAGCTTTATTTATGTGCATTGATGTCTTGGAATTCAACATAAGATTGTAACCAACAGCATCATAAAACCACATATTACTGGAAATGATTTTTAAGTTGCAGAAGTGCACCTTCTAAACTAGTAATAGGAATCCTTCAGAGAAAGGGTCAATTACACAATTTTTTTAAAGCTTTAAATATGTTTCATTGTCATACAGTCAAAATTAAAACAATCTATAATTAAAAAACCTGAATTATTATTCTTGAAAATTAGGTGTTATCTTTTATATGTAATTTTAAGTTTAGGTAAGGAGTATTGAAGTCGCAGTGGGTTAGTAAATAAGTTGATGTTTGTTATGCCAAAAATATACACATGCACACCAATAACCTTCCAGTAGGTAGGTATCCTTAGAAATCTTTGAAAGAGATTAGAAAGCGCTGTCACTAAATGACATTATCTAGGACAGGACTAAAAGAATATAAAAAAGTAATAAACATGTAATTTCAATAAAACAAAATGTGAAATAATACCCAAAACAGATATAAAAAAAACCTAAAATAGTTGAAGCTCATGTAAAAGATAAAGAGATATTTCCCTCAGTATTTTTGTTTCTTAAATAACTGTTCCAAACATAGTAATTCACACATTTTTACATTTTGTAAATGAAAATCGTGTCTTTTCATAATATGATTTTGTGAATTGATTTGCCCATCTGCAGACTGACAATTCATTTACAACAGTGTTTGTCAATGTAAAACATTGTTTTTTAAAAGAATTAAGCTATGAAATGAAAACAAAAGGGATGAAGTTTTTTCTTTCCAAAAAAAAACATGTTACGTTCACATTACCTGGCAGATGTGACTCAAATCTGATTTTTTTACCTTAATGTGGCACAAATCAGAATGTACGGCAGCGTATTTGAACCACAGAGAAAAAAAAGGTAGGGACACAGTGAAAATGTCTTTGTGATTGAAGTGGAAGGTTGGAAAATGTCCACTTTAAGCTCATAGTTTATTTTATCATTGAAGTAGTCTGTCATAAATGTCATCTTAAAACCAACCCAGTTGTGCTTCTGGGGCTTCCTCCTGCATTGACAGCAGTGGTAAGCAGCAATCGCCACACGGAACACATAAAATTTATGATATTCCAGCTCTCTGCACATTTAGAATCCTTACATTTATACTTGATATCACTTTCATGATGAAATGCATTAAAGTATGTATATTACATTTTACAGATAAATCGTTAACTTCATTTAAATAACGAATACTGTTAATTACACGTGTGGGGGCAGCATAGTGGCGGAGCGGTAGCGCTGCTGCATCGCAGTGGGGAGTCATGTCCCTGGTGTTCCCTGCCTGGTGTTTGCACATTTTCATGGTGGGTTTCCACAGTGTTCTCTGGTTTTCTTCCAAACAAATGAAGGTTTGGGGAATTTGGTGATGCTAAAATGACGCTAGTGTGAGTGCTTACATTCACCTTGCAATGAGCTGATGCCCCGTCCAGGGATTGTTTCTGCTTCATGCCCAATGCTAGCTGGAATGAGAGCATCCCTGGATTGATGGATGTAATCATTTAACATCCATCCTTTTTAGAGATTTTGTGGCAAGGTGTCCTCAGAATTTAGTGGATGTTTCAGGCAATTCACAACACAACAAAGTTGAACCTTTTCTCACCGTGATGATGTCTCGCACTGCCACGTGGTGGAATCTTCCAGATTTATGTAAAGTATGCCCGCAAGTATAAACAGTACACTTGTGTAGCAGTAGCATCCATAGGTACATACGTCGCGTTGTGTGAAGTGTATCCCCGGCCTAATATTTCATCAGAAATAGACACTAATATCTTAATATTATTATACAGTATATAGCTATTTATTTTATATAATTCTAGATAATTTTATACTTGTATAATTACACCAAGATTTTTTCTTTACATTTTTGCCTGAAATGCTATAAAATCAAATACATCTTTTATATCATCCTAGCTGCCTTTACATTAACCACAGTAAACATCAGTATTAGCCGTTGTTGTGTTTTAACAAAATGTGTTGAATTCTTGTATTTTTAGTTACAGTGTTGTAGGAAAATGAAGAGATCTAGCATAGTTAATCAATTATAAGTTTGCTTTTGGCAATGACAGTAATTAATTAATTAATAATCCTATTTTATTTACCTTACCTTTTTCTGTTGTAGAAGGCGGTTTATAGTCATTAGACTTGGGAAATGACGCATAATCATTTTAAGAAGCTGAATAATGCAGTTTATTGATAAACACAAGGAATATAGCAATTTGGTAAGTGCATATAGGCAGACAATATAACACAGAAGAGGATGGCTGTTTACTAGCTATTTAGAGCTCTGATTTATTTTGGTACAGACAGTTTTATGATACCAAGTCTTTAAGGATTTTGTGTTGAGTTGTTGCTGTTGTTGCTTTGGGTTCAAGTGACGGATTCTTCTTATGTTGGAGTGCACTCTTTCTTTTTGTGACCTGGGGCCTCATGTATAATGCCGTGCATAGAATTCATACTAAAACATGGTGTACGGACAAAATTGTAAATATATGTACGCACAAAAAAATTCAGATACATAATACTGCGTAAGCAAAGTTTCATGCATTTTCCATTTATAAATCCCAACCAACGTGAATTTTAATGCACATGCCTCTAACCCCACCCCGACTCCTCCTGGAATTTTGCATATTTGAATATGCAAATCAATTAAAATAGCCCCTTCCATGCAGTATTTTGTTGAAAGACAATCGCAAAAGCGTGTGGGGGAAAAAAGAAGAATTTCAGCAAATGTGAAGTGAAGGCAAAGAAAGGCGTAGTATATGTTGGCTTAAGTGGTGGTATAAGCAACAAAGGGAAATTGATAGAGTAATACAGCACGGTGGTGACACTCAAGTTCAAGTTCAGAAATTCACACAGTGCCTGAAATAAAAAAAGAAGTGGTCAGATATCAAAACTGGTGTGAAAAGGTGAATGCCAGCCCACCATCTGTTTATTCTGTTTCAGACAATAGTAGAAAAGCTGACCCCTGTGCCAAGGATGTGACTCCAGGTGGTGATGGTGCTGCTGTGCTGTGCTGCACACACACCTCTGCCTTGGAAACCGCTGGCCTACCATCTGGCTGTGTGCTGATGGACAGTATTCTGGGATCACACAATGTAATAATGGATGCTGTAAGAGATGTGGCCAAAGAACTAAGGAATATAAGGGCTGTATTATGTTATAATGACCACAAATTAAATTAATTGGTTAAAAAATAAATGGTGCCTCTAATTACCTGTTTTTACATTCTGCTAATTACTTTCAAACGAAGTTGTATTGCTGTCCAATTTGGCTGGTCATTTGGTGTGTCAGGGTCAGGCTTATCTCTTCAGGTATGGTCAAGCCATGATTGTGTGCCACATTTTGCATCACTCTAACTGCTTGCACAATGCAACACAATTTCTGTAGATTATAGAACAGCACAATAATAGAGTGGAAATGCTTTCTATTTGCACAAGTAAATTAATACTCTAAAGGTGCCTTATAAGTGTAGCATCGGTGCTGAATACCACAATGGATATATTCTGTGCTCTTTACATGGCTCTTTGAGGTGATTCACTATCCTTTAAAGGACTGCTTGCCTTTTGCCACACTAGTTGGAAAAAGAACCTGCGACTATGTAATGTGCATGCAGTTGACCACTCCGATTACCTTTTGAAAACCGGATGTTGTGCTTTGATGTTTGCCAGCTCAGCCAGAGTGTAAGGAAATCTTATATATCTGGATGAAAAGCGGTTAATAACATCCCATAAAGCTGGCATGGCACAACTCAGTGATGATTATGAAGTATCAGATCAGTCAGCAAGTTCACTTTGAAAAGCTCATGTGGCTAAAAACACGAAGGTGAACAGAGCTTACAAAGCAGCAGGTAGAGCCCAATTCCTCAAAGTCAGCCTTTGTAAAGCCAGCACCAGGTCAGCACACAACTCACAGCACACAAGAGGATAGCTCTTAGAAATCGAAGTAAACTTAGAAGCTAGTCGTCATCATCTATAAATATACTTTCTCTTCAAATTCTTCCATTCTAGTTATAGTTTTTGCTGAGAAATGTTAAATGTTATCCTGCCTGCACTGAATCCCATATTGCCCAGTTATTACATGACAAAAGAAATCAAAGGGTATTTACTTTCATTCAAATACAGTATGTGCAGCAGAAAACTCAATGCCTACTTGTTGAATTAGAATTTACTATGTTAAAATCTGAGACTCTGGATATTTACCTCAACATTTATACTTAATACTTTTATTTATTATTTATACTTACATCTCATATTATTTTGAGAATGGATAAGAGAACACATTGATATTTGTACTGAGTATTTGATTTACTTACTTTACATACTTTGATTTACATTTACATTGAATTACATTGTTCTAGGGAAGAATTTGGTGAAGAAGTTGTGCTTCTGTGTTGATTGTTCATTCAGGTAGGGGTATGACATTTTCAAAATTTCATTTTTTTTAATCAGAGCTATTATGATCAGCATTTCTGACAGGACATTTATGGATTTTGAATTTATGATTGGATGTTCTGCCCCTTAATTATTGAGGCTACAAAACAATCCTCCACGTTAAACTTGCTGTTTTACAAGTTAGTTTCAGAGTATTGTTTGCTCCAGTAACTGAGCTGTCCTGAGCAAGTCCTGAGTTCATTCTAAAAAACAGGATTTTCAAGTTATCCGTATCTTTGGCTCACAGATCACATAATTCTGGCCTTATCTATTCCAGAAAGGCCTGGTTAATCCAGGTTTTCTGGAACAGAATTAGCCTGACTTCTGTGAATTCTGAATAATTTTAACAAGATTTTGCATTAATCCTGTATGGAGTGGAACAGCAGATGTATATGTTGTCCAGCTGAAGTTGGAGTGTAAGAAAAGAGACGTGTGTCTTTAGCAGAAATTAGAACAGAATGAATTCAGACCTTTTCATTGTGTCCTGAAGTTAAAATTGACACTACTTGTCTTAGTGTGGACAATTAATGAGATTGGTCTTAGTACAATAGCTCATATTTTAATTAGTAAAATAATAGATAAAGAAGAATATGCCCTTGTTACTTAGTAAACAATAATCTTATTAGCTTAAAAGCCAAATGTGTGTATTTTATATGTAATCATGTTAAGCATGTTAACCTTGTAGTTACCCACAGGCGGTTTTGTGGTCCACCTCTGACTTTAGCACAATTGTATAAGCAGGGTGAATATGGAAGTCGCAATCGGTGGATCAAGCATGTTTGTCAAATTACGGAGGGTTCCCTCCCGATCACAAAAGTGATCGTCAGTGTTTTTCCTACTTGGTCAGAGCAGGACTTGGGAAGGTCCTCCTGGATCAGCCACCATCCACCTGCAAAGCTTTCACTGTGAATCGGCTGCAGTCATTGGGCCTGTGAATGGAGTTTTGTCCAGGATTGGCAACAATCCACCTGTAATGATGCCTCTGTGACTCCAGCATGACATTATGGTGCCCTGAAATGTGTGGGGGTTATGTATAAAAAGTGTGTTTTCTACATGATGTGAATGAAATATATGCAAATACCTTTAAATTCAAGTCTACAATGTGCACTTTAATCATGTCTGAGTTGTAGAGCAGAGGGATAAATCAAAGAAAAATGTGTCTTTGTCCCAGACATGATGGAGGGCACTGTATGTCCAAAAATTATGTTTGCATCAGCATATTCATTAGAAATATTCCATCACAGGTATTTGACACAAAAGTGTATTTCTCTAAAATGAAATATTTCATGTTTTTTGTTATATTTTTCATAGTCATTCTTATTACAGATTATAATTTTGTTTTATGTTAGATTGCATGGCCACACAGCAAATTTTCTTGCAAGATTTTTAATGTATTATTAGGGATGCTTTTGATTTGATTTCTATGCCTAGATATCATGCCACATTGCATTATGTTGCTTGTACTGTTTGTGGATTTGCTTTTTGTTCCATTGTGTTTTGTAAGAGAACTGTGAATATAAGACAATACTATATTCGCAGGATCTTGAAATCTTTAACCTGTCATACAGTCATATAGTGGTCTGAAGCAGTATCTGTAAACATTGATGAACGAAGCTATCTAACAGCATTATGTGTTGTTTCATGGCCAAGGAAGTTTAACTTTTTCAAATCAAAGAAAATCAAGAATGAGTGTAGAAATGGAAATGATGAGGAACAGATTGATGGATGGGCCTATATTTTTGAATTAAAGAAAGAACTAACATATAACTATAACTAAATATGAGGATTAATTTGGTACTCTGGTACCCTTCACCTCCATTGTAAAATGTAACAGTGGGCTACATATATTTTTAAATTTATAGAATATGCTTCACTTTACAACACAGTTTCATGTGGCAAACTAATCCATACCATAACTGTGAAAAAATAACTTGAAAAATACCAGTCTCATCCATTAATTGTAATGAATGCTTTTTGTAGGGCAGCTTTATTTTAATCAATTATAGTATCACCCATTTTTAATTTCTGTTTAATTCAGTCTAGAATGGTATAGAGCTGGAGTTTAATTCAACAACACAAAGAGTAAAACACGAGACACTCCAGTTTGCTACAGGGAACACAAAACTTGTAACATGCTGCTCACATTAACAGAGCTGAAAGATGGCAGTCAGTCTGACAGAATGTATTTGGACTGTACATGGAAACTTACAAGAAGAACTTCCAAACTGCATATCAGATAGAAATCTCCTGAGTTGGTGTCTAATTGTTATGCCATGTTCAAGCATTATATCATGCTTTTAAATTAATATCTTATTGTGCCGCATTTTTGTCTTCTGTGTTAAATGTAATATTTCAGCATGGCGAAAAATTCCTATTATTTAGTGCATGTGTGCACTTAGATTTGTATACTTATATACAGCACACACTTGTTTCTTTTGAACAGTTTCTTATGCAAATGCTGAACTCATTTTTAAAAAAATTACTTGGTACACTAATAGAATGTCAATTCTGTTCAGATATAAGAATGTGGTATTGAAGGAGATCATGCTTGGCATATATGCTTTATATGCTTATTACTGAGTTGAATAAATAACATGAGTTTAAAAAGAACTTGTTTTTTAAATTGCAGCCATTGCATCTGATTATATCTCCCCCTGGATGCTACTTTCAGAGAATATGTTTGTGTATTTATTCAGAGTTTTTTTTTTATCAATTATTTATTGTTTGTTTCTTGCAAACTCTAAATGCTTACTAAAGAAACACGTAATCTGTGACTCACAACTTTATTTACAGTCCTTTCAAAATGGAATTTCACCTCGAATGTTTAAGGCACTGACAAGTAAAGGTCACCCTGAATTTGCATCCAGTAGACAACAAGATGCACAAGAATTTTTTCTTCACTTGATAAACCAAATTGAGGTAAGTTTGGCTTCCACACCAGGCTTCTACATCATAGCCTAAAAAGTTATTTAAAGATTTATAGAGCCATTATTGTCAAATGTTAAGGGTACAGTGAAATTCTTTGTTTCATGTGCAACATGTCACCTCACTATGGTGCCATGCAAATTTGTTAATCATTATTTGTACTGAATAAACTGCTTAATAATGCATATTGATTTCAAGTTGTTAGGCTGATGTCTTTGCAGAGTGAAATCCTATTCATGAAATTCCTATTTTCTCCATACCTTTTTTTTCAGAAATGTAGTATAGCTGTAGAAACTACAGTTTTCCTCACACAACTCATAGTGTTGTACATATTAAATTGGCAACTCTAAATAGGCAACATAAATGACACCAAATTTGTAAAATATGGTGGTGTTGTGAGTGGATCCTGTGATGTACTGGTGCCCAGTCCAGGGACCTTTCCTCACTTCTACCCAGTACTCCTGGGATAGGCTCCAGCACCTGTGATCCATAACTGGAATGAGCAGGTTTTAGAATAAATAAATGAATGTAATTTGTGAGTGTGTCTTGTGATAGACCAGGGCTCCTTCCAAGGTTGTTTCTTGTCTTACAGTTATTAATGGTAAGGGTTGGTCTCTGGCCTTAGATGGTTAGGAATTGAATTAAGTGAGTTTAAGAATAGTATGGTTCTTTATGCTTGTTTATGTGTATAATGATAGAATAAGATAAGATTGTAGATTAACTTGTAAAAGATTTATTCACCTTGCAGTATATCTAGGTTAACAATTTAGACCTTTTTCTGTTACCATTATACAAAACTGATATTATTTAAATACTAGCAAAATACCCGCGCTTCACAGCGGAGAAGTAGTGTGTTAAAGAGGTTATGTAAACATATATATACATATACATATATACATATATATACATATATACAGTACATATCTACATATACACATATCTACATATACATATATATACATATATACATATATATATATATATATATATATATACACATCCACATATATATATATATATATATATCTATATATATATATACAGTATATACATATATATATATATATATATATATATATATATATATATATACACACATATCAAAATATATATACACATACATATACACACATACATACACACACACATACACATATATACATATACACATACATACATAGTGCGTTGTAACACGGGCTGTGATTGTTACATGGGAGGGAGACGACAAATCACAGCTTCCCGCTTTCTAATCGGGCCTGTGATTGGTGCTTTGACGGATGCCCAGATCCCACAGTATCTCCCCTTAGGAAAGGCGTTAGGCAAGTGTAGTTGAATAGCGGTGCTGCAAGTTTAGCTTTACACCTGTTTTTAAGGCTTATTGACTGAAAGGGGCTTTCATGAAAAAAGTTAGGGCTTTGCTACAGGATACACCCTCCACAAGTTAAGGAAGTAAAAATAAAGGTATATATTTCTGTTTTATTTAAACCTTTTAAGTTTGTATGCGGGCGGTATGGTGGCGCAGTGAAAGGTGCCAGTTAGGAGACCCGGGTTCGCTTCCCTGCGTGGAGTTTGAATGTTCTCCCCGTGTCTGTCTGGGTTTCCTCCGGGTACTCCGGTTTCCTCCCACAGTCCAAAGACATGCAGGTTAGGTGCATTGGCGATTCTAAATTGTCAGTGGTGTGTGGGTGTGTGTGGGTGTGTGCGCCCTACGGTGGGCTGGCACCTTGCCCGGGGTTTGTTTCCTGCCTTGTGCCCTGTGTTGGTAGGGATTGGCCCCTGTATTTAGGATATAGCGGGTTGGATAATGGATGGATGGACATTTGTATGCATAGCCCCATTTGCCTGTTTTCATTTTTTTTCTTTCTTCAGTAATATTTCAGCAAACCCGGAGCTTGTCAGTTCAAATCCTGGTACTGACACCACTGTGTGACCCTGAGGAAGTCACTTCACCTGCCTGTGCTGCAAAAAACAAAAGTAATGTAACAAATTGTACCTCAGATGTTGCAAGTTGCTGGAATAAAGGCATAAGTCAAATAGATAAATATGTATTATACACATAGGAACTATTCATTTATTTTCAGTTAAGTCATCTGCAGCAAACCTTTATAAATGAGGGTTTCTCCTTTTTAGATAGTGCAAACTGTTTCTTCTTCATTGAGGTTTTCTCTTAGAGAGCTTTTTTCATTTCATTGAAAATTAAAGCAGCAGCTGCCAAAATATGTAGCTTTCTTATTAATTTTTCAACATTGTGTAAAATAACTTTATAAAGTAACATAAAAGGTTTAAATACTGGTTATCCTTTTACACTAAAATATTACTAAAGAGATACAAAAAAAGTAAAATGCATATGTTGTTTTTCTTTAAGGAGATTAAATATTACTGAAGAAAGAAAAAAAAAACTAAAACAGCCAAATGGGGCTATGCATAGGAACTTAAAAGGTTTAAATAAAACAGAAATATATACCTTTATTTTTACTTCCTTAACTTGTGGAGGGTGTATCCTGTAGCAAAGCCCTAACTTTTTTCGTGAAAGCCCGTTTCAGTCAATAAGTCTTAAAAACAGGTGTAAAGATATTGGCAATAAGCTACGCAAACCCACCAAGACATGCAATCGCTTAAATCAAGGCGCGAGTCGAAAAACACCATCCCATACTATTAGTTAACGATTAACACATTTCTATATGTATTGTAAGCATACAATACAACTGATAATATGTTGCGCTTATTTATCTGGTGTACCGACATTTTTGCGCGTTTAACGGCTGAAATCTAACGTGGTTTGTGCCCTTCAGAATGAGAACAGTTTGCATTTACCTTTTTAATAAAAGGCGAGCTTTTAAGCCTGAGAAATCACCCTGTAAATGCACACGTTTAATTACACGTGTTAATATGTATGCTTACACAGTATTAAAAGACACTCAACAATTAACGTCATTTACCTTCGTTCCCGCGTTTGATAAAAGGCGAGCTTTTAAGCCTGAGAAATCACCCCGTAAATGCACACGTTTAATTGCACATGTGTTAATATGTATGCTTACACAGTATTAAAAGACACTCAAAAATTAACGTCATTTACCTTCGTTCCCGCGTTTGAGTCGTGCTGTAAATCTCTTCCTTGTTTTCAGTTCACGTGATTACGTAGGAGGCGTGATGACGCGATACGCGACTCCGCCTCCTCCATTACAGTATATGGACAAAAAAGAGGTTCCAGTTATGACCATTACGCGTAGAATTTCGAAATGAAACCTGCCTAACTTTTGTAAGTAAGCTGTAAGGAATGAGCCTGCCAAATTTCAGCCTTCCACCTACACGGGAAGTTGGACAGTTAGTGATGAGTGAGTCAGTCAGTCAGTCAGTGAGTGAGTGAGTGAGTCAGTGAGGGCTTTGCCTTTTATTAGTATAGATGACTTCAGGCTGTACATATTATACTGTATGTGGTCATGTATTGAAAAAAATTCTTTGGTTGCATTTGCTATCTGTGGAACACTTTATAGGACCATATTATGAAACCATAGATGTGGTAGGAACCTCTGCTAATAAAACAGCTTCTCATTTCAAAATTGTACACTTTTATTGATTGAATTATGTTATATAAGGCAAATATTAGTCTTACTTATTGGGAAAGTATTTGGTACAAGAGCACAGGGGTGGGGGGGAGGGTCGGTTGTTAAAAATAATGATAATAAAGGGGTGGATGTTGCACAATTAATATACACAGGAGAGAATACAGAAAACAAAGTAAACAATAAACAAAGCAATTGGGC
Source organism: Erpetoichthys calabaricus (assembly GCF_900747795.2). NCBI lineage: Eukaryota > Metazoa > Chordata > Cladistia > Polypteriformes > Polypteridae > Erpetoichthys > Erpetoichthys calabaricus. Next base: position 140,022,914 of record NC_041395.2, on the reverse strand, counting down.
TTGGTCTGCAATAGAAGTAAAATCCTGTAGTACTTCTTTATATTCCCTGCTTTGCTCTCCAATAAATGAAAGTTATCGCAAATATACTAATAACCCAATTGTGCTTTACTCACTCAGAATATGGAACCAAATTAGGAAGCATTTTAAGATGGAAAATCTTTTATCAGTGGCACCTTTGCAAGGGAACCACCTCTTTCAACCTTCGCAAGTATATCCAGTTTTTAATACCTGGAAAAGTTTTGGGATTAAAATGCTCAGAGATCTTTATATAGACAACATATTTACATCTTTTGAACAATTACGTTCAAAATTTAACCTCCCAGCTACACATTTCTTTTACTATCTTCAAATTAGAAATTTTGTTAAACAGAAATTGCCCGATTTCCCCCACCTTGCACCCTCCACAATGCTGGAAAAAATACTGCTCAATTCCGAGGAAACAAACACTATTTCCGCAATATATAAAATCTTATTAGAGTCCCTACCTTTCAAAGATCCAAGAGGACATTGGGAAGAAGATCTCTTAATCAATATATCAGAAAAGGAGTGGAAGGTAGCAAAGCAGAGAATTCACTCGAGTTCTATATGCGCAAAGCATAGAATTATTCAACTAAAAATTATATATCGAGCTCATCTGTCTCGCTTAAAACTGTCCAAAATGTTTCCAGGCCAGGATCCGACCTGCGAGCGCTGCAACCAAGCTCCTGCCTCACTGGGTCACATGTTCTGGGCCTGCACCAAACTAACATCATTTTGGACAAAGATTTTTAAGTGCCTCTCAGACAGCCTTAGTATCACAATCCCTCCTAACCCACTAACAGCTGTGTTTGGTGTCCTTCCAGATGGACTTGAATTGGAGAAGGACAAACAAACGGTGATTGCATTCACTACACTCTTGGCACGCAGACTTATTTTGTTAAATTGGAAGAATCCTAATTCTCCTCTTATAAGTCAGTGGGAAACTGATGTTTTATATTATTTGAAATTGGAAAAAATCAAATTTTCAGTTAGAGGATCTGTACAAAATTTTTTCAAAACTTGGCAGGATTTAATCAATATTATTTTAGAATAAGAGAATTAACTATTATTGTATTTAACTCCCTTCTCCATCTCTTATTTATATAGATATTTACTTCTCCCCTTCTTTTGTCTAATGTTGCCTTATTAAAAAGCTTAAAGAAATTCTCCTTTAGCTAAGCTCTCCTTCTCAGGGATGGGGTTTGATTTGTTTTCAAATTTGTTGGGTTATAAATGGATCTGTTTGTATGGAATGATTACAATGAAAATTAATAAAATAAAAATATAAAAAAAAAAAACAAAGCAAACCTTACTAAGTGTAAGGACCTTTCTACAAAAGTTTGTTTTTCAGTCTGTCCTGTCCAGTGAGTTGCCCATTAAGCGATCACAAAGTACAACACCAATTACTTCATAACTTACGGCCATTTTTTTTTTGTATGCTTACATATAAAAGACACAAGCTGTTTTCTGTCACTTTATTGTACTTGCATGACTTGCACCAGTAGATGGCATATGAAGTAACATGAAGATACTTAAGCCAAATCTAAATCATATTATGAAGCCAACAGACAAAGATGTATTGTGCTTTGTAATTACACTAGTTCACCCAGAAGCAGCACAGTGGCATAGAGAGATCTTTTGGCAGACAGGGGCTCTTTCTTTGGAGATGGGGCTCTTTACAGGGAAGAATTTGTTACATTATATTAAAGGTTCAAGTAAATACATGATTGTAGAGGTCCAGAGAAAGGGATTCACCTGATTTACAAGAAATATGTTCAAGCAATGAGAACAAACAGAACACAACAGGTTTGCAGTGTTCTGGTTTGATTATTATAGTATTTATTAGGCATTAAATGTAATTTAATTGCAAATAGATTGTTTTAAACTTTCATATTTTTAATATATATTTCATATATTGCACTCTGCTATGACAGACTTCTGTCACACCTCATTGCTTCATAATATAATCATGTCAATATCAATGCTACTCCCTGCTAATGGTATTACATTCATATACCTGCTCAGACCTGATTAATTCAATTTGGGTGCATGGGAGGACCAGTACATAGCCCAGCAGGATGGGTATAAGGATGGAATTAGCCCTTGACAGGGCATCAGTCCTATAGCCGTGCACATATAAAAATACCCACACCGAGACAATTAAACTATTCTGCAATGAAAACGAGAGATGATTAGGAAACCCCATATAGACATGACAAAATGTGTGAACTCCACACAAACAATGTCCAGTCGCAGACATCAAACCTGACACACTGAATTTATAAGGTAGGTGCGCTACCAACTTCAGTCTTCATTTATTTTTTTTAATATTTACTCAGCTAAATCCTTTAACTTAGGCAACTTGAAAAAAATACATGCAATAGCACTTACTGTATTTGTGCACATATGAAATTGGCCTTGTACATATTAGATACAGTTAGATTAAAAAAAGAAACAATGTGCATTTCAGGGGAAGTATTAGGGAAGTATTCTTCTATTCCATTCCATTTAGTTCCATATGAGTGTTTCTAGCTATTCACACACACACACGCACACACACATATACTGTATATATACAGTTTAAATATACAGTAATCCCTCCTCCATCGTGGGGGTTGCGTTCCAGAGCCACCCGCGAAATAAGAAAATCCGCGAAGTAGAAACCATATGTTCATGTGGTTATTTTTATATATTTTAAGCCCTTATAAACTCTCCCACACTATTATAAACATTTCACACACAATTATACAGCATAAACCCTTTGTATTCTCTTAGATATTAGGTAAGATTCGTTGAAATTATGTATGTAAACACAGTTTACATACAGTAAAACCTAAATATTATTTTAAAGATATCGAGCGTCTCCGATATCACATTTGTTACAGCCATTACGACAGACAGGCCACCATCAATAAATACGTACAATGCAAGAAAAATTGTATACAATAAAATGTGTGTACAGTGACACTAAACTATGTACATGTAATAAGTACTGTACGTAAATAATTAATTATGGTTACTCACCAACAATGACACGACGACTTGTCCGATAACGATGAGTTTAATTTTACTGCACAACAAAGGATAGCGTTACAGCTCTTCTAAAGGAGCCTCTTCAGGCGACTGTTTAGCACCGCCGTTGTTCTTCTTCCATCACTCTTCAATCCAAATCCCTAAAGCAGATTCCATCCAGACTACTGCCTTACAACGTGCACTTGCAACTCATTGTGCACCCTGGTTAAAAGACACTGCGGCCGTAGATCGTATATGCTTTTCCTCCTTTTTAAATAAAAAGAATTGTGGACTCATTTATGCTGTAATGGTGTCCTGCAGCGGTGTAGCTGTTTCCTTCCTTCAACATATCCAAAACTTTTACCTTTTCTGCAATCATTTGCATCTTCTGTTGGCGCTTGTGCACGTTAATGCTGAATGAGTGAGATTAGTACTTCCTGGTTAATGCAGCACTCCGTCGCTGAGCCAATCAGAAGCACACAGGAACTTAACCGCATGCTATGATTGGGTAGTTTCTCAGCCATTCACCAATAGCGTCCCTTGTTTCAATTCAAATGCGTCCCTTGTTTGAATTCAAATGGGCAAATCAACTGAGGAAGCACACGTACCATAGACCGCAGACATCCGCGAAGCAGTGAAAAATCCGCGATATATATTCACATATGCTTACATTTAAAATCCGCGATGGAGTGAAGCCGCGAAAGACGAAGCGCGATATAGCGAGGGATCACTGTATATATATATATATATATATATATATATATATATATATATATATATATTTTATTATTGGAGGAAAGTAACATTCCATACAATCATGTCGAACTTGACAAAACAGAATTCATCCCCCACATGAAAGAAAGAAGAGAGCTAACTGCATGGGCATAAATTAAACAAAAAAAAAAACAGGGAAGGGAGAATGGCCTTTTCTCCAGTATAAGTGCTATTTTAAAATTGTATTAATTAGATTTTAACATATTTTTAAAAGGTTTTCACCACATCCTGTAAGCGAGAATTTGATTTTTCCAAATTTCAAATTGTACAGAACATTAGTTACCCACTGACTTATAAAAGGTAGGTTGGGATTCTTCCAGTTAGGCAGGATAAGTCTATATGCTAGTAGTGTGGTATAGGAATAGTGAAATTGTCTTTCTCCCCTTTAAGCCCATCTGGGAGTACACCAAACACAGTTGTTAATGGGTTAGGAGTGATTGTGAAACCAAGGCTGTCTGATAGGTATTCAAAGATTTTTGTTCAAAATAATGTTAATTTGGCGCACTTCCAAAACATGTGGCCCAGTGACGATGGAGCCAGATTGCAACATTCACAGTTTGGATCTTGCCATGGATATATTTTGGAAACTTTTAAACAAGGTAAATGCGATCGATTAAATATTTTAAGTTGAATGATTGAATGCTTTGCGCATATGGACCTAGAGTGGCATGGCCGCTGTCCACTCCTTCTCTGAGATATTAGGTGAAAGGTCCTTTCTCCACCATACAGTAAGATTTTCAAACCAAGAAATTTAGCTGGGCCAAACATTTTCATCAGCCGGTAAGCATTAGGTAATGACAAATTGTAAATCAACCCAAATGAATGTATTTAAAAATAAGTAATGTTTACTCAATGTTTCCCTTTTACATTTGGTCACATATGGCACAGACACATCAAAAATGTTAAAAAAAAGAAAAAGAAAAGAACAACAAAAAAAGCTATAAGTGAACAGAATATGAGGTACTAGCAATACTTTTTTTCCACTTTTGAAATAAAAAATAAACATTTTGCTCACATCTGACCCTGGCACATCTCAAAGTGTATAAAATAAAAAAGGGCGCAGTATTCGCAATAAAATTTGTTTCCCAGCACCAAGCGCAGGATATAAATGAGCATTTATGCGACTCAGGGATATTCAAGAGGGAGCCCATACTGATACATATGTTAACGGCACATCCGCTCAACAATTAAAAAAAAAAAAAAGGCCTTCTGCATCCATTACAATATAATTAGTTTAACATTTCAATGATTTAATTTGCAACTGGCGAACTAAGTATACAGTAAATGATAATAGCCAAAGCCTATTTTTCATTTTATTTGAGACCATTTTAGTTGCAGTCTGGAGCCCTGGCAGGACCACGGGTTGGGCCATTTGGAGGTTGATTGTGGGCCACATGTGACCCATGGGCCACCATTTCAATAGGCTTGCTGTAGGATCTTTAAAAGGGAGAGACTTTAAGATGTTTTTATATGTTGTTGAGATGCTGTCTGAGTCTTCAAGACTGTTCAGTATTTCTTCAAATAGAAATGGGTTGTGGAAAATTGGTTGGGTTTGTGGTATATGGCTGGCAGTTCTTCCCGGCCAATACCCCCACGCCGCCAGATGGAGCCCTCCCAGCAACATGGAGATGCCTCGAATTCCAGCAGGGCATCATGGACCTTGGAGATTTTCTTCACATCCCTGCTGGATACCGTGGGAGCCGCCGGGGGACGCTGCAGGGAGGCCTAGGAACTTGTACTTTCCATATAGCCCGGAAGGACTTCCCAATCACGGGAATGGAAGAGATGATATACTTCCGGGCTGAAGAAAAGAAGAGTTTTGATCTGACCCGGAAGTGCTAAGAATCGCATGGACTGGGGGGGGGACCAGAAGCACTTCCGGGTCATGGACTATAAAAGGACTCTGGGAAATCCCAGCAGGGAGCCGAGTTGGGAGGAAGGGTGACTGAGCTGCTGGGAGTGGAGGATTGGTTATTGTTGATTGTATTGATTTATTATTGGAGTATTGTGGAGTGGAGGGTGCTTTGTGCACATTATTATGGCGTGCATGGCTGCCAGTGGCACTGGGACACTAGTGTTTATTGATGATGTGACACAGGACAGAAGCAGCCGAATGAATTCTGAGGTGTTCAGAAACATACTGTCTGCTCAAATCCAGCTGAATGCAGTCGAATTGATTGGTCGGTGTTTCATGATACAGATGGACAATGACCCAAAACATACAGCCAAAGCAACCCAGGAGTTTATTAAAGCAAAGAAGTAGAAAATTCTTGAATGGCCAAGTCAGTCATCTGATCTTAACCCAATTGAGCATGCATTTCACTTGTGGAAGACTAAACTTCAGACAGAAAGGCCCACAAACAAATAGCAACTGAAAGCCACTGCAGTAAAGGCCTGGCAGAGCATTAAAAAGGAGGAAACCCAGCATCTGGTGATGTCCATGAGTTCAAGACTTTAAGCTGTCATTGCCAGCAAAGGGTTTTCAACCAGGTATTAGAAATTAATATTTTATTTCAAGTTATTTAATATGTCCAATTACATTTGAGCCCCTGAAATGTAGGGATTGTTTTAAAAAAAATGCTTTAGTTGCCTCACATTTTAATGCAATCGTTTTGTTCACCCCCACTGAATTAAAGCTGAAAGTCTGCACTTCAACTGCATCTGAGTTGTTTCATTTAAAATTAATTGTGGTAATGTACAGAACCAAAATTAGAAAAAAGTTGTCTCTGTCCAAATATTTATGGACCTAACTGTATATGTCCTGTAAATGGTTACTTCCTGTCTTAGTTTGCACTTGGTGCTGCTGGAATACACTCTTTATACCCATAAGACTCATTTACAGAGGTTCAAGAAATGAGTGGAATGAGCAGTTGGAAGAGTATAGCATTCAAGACCTGACATAAATGCATATGTCACAAATGTAATTTCTAAATCCAACCAACCAACCATCCATCCATCCATCCATCCATCCATCCATTTTCAAACCCACTTATCCTGAGTAGGATTGTGAGGAAGTTGGAGCCTATCCCAGCATTCATTGGGCTCAAGGCAGAAACAATCCCCTGGCCAGGCTCTAGTCAATCACATGGTGAACATATTAAAAAAACAAACAAATTATGCCAAATGCAGTGTGTGTGTATATATATGTGCACACTCAGTCTGAACTCATTTGGTTCATCAATCCACCCAGTGTATCATCTTTCTATTTAGAAAAAGGTGCTTTTCACACATAGTTATCACTTGGTCTTCTTTTTCCTTAAAGATTAGCTGGGGGATGGGGGAGTACTATAAGGAACCACCTGACTAAGGCAAAGCTGTAATGCATCTTGTGAGCTCCTGGCCACTTCCTAAAAAGTTTTTGTCTCAGATGATTCGCATCAGGTCCAAGGTGGGAACAATCCCTGGACAAAGTATAAGTCCATCACAGGGAAGGAAAGTGTTTCTACAGACATAGAATCAAGGTTCATCAATGACAGATTTAACTCCAATGTGTATGTCGTTAATCAGACTAATCCTACTATTTTTGGCAACCCCACAAATTGCACTCGGTATAATTTTCAGTGTTAAATTAATTCTTACAGTGTTAAAGCAAACCGCTTAAGAGTTAACACACATTTACGCTTAAACTGTTTTAACACTGTTTCACTGTGCATGAAAACCTTCTTTAAAAGGAGGTTATGTTATATAATGGATTACTATTGCATAAATTGTTTAAACTAGAAATGTGTAAAATATGACTCTGTACAATGGTGCTTTGGTTGTTAGGGCACTTTAAACACAAGTAATTGAGCAGTGAACTGATTAATAGTTAAAGTACTTATTCCTTCTTATCTTACATAATATTGTAAAAAAAATAATGGGACAGCCTTTCAGCAGAAGGTTGAAATGAAAATAACCTCTTTTTTTTTTTTTTTAACCGAAACCTTTTTTTTTAACTAGCTGTCAATTCTCTGTCTGCTGACAGGATGAGAACCACATACTGTAGGTTCAACCATTTGAAAGGGTCTACACCACTTCCTGAGCTGGTAAAAGATTATAACGCATATTCTCAGGTGTCATGCATTTCGAGAAAGCTGGTTAAAGTCTTGCATGCTCTTTTCAGTAGTTCAAGTCCTTTCTCACTGGTGGAATATGTTAGAGAAACCAGCCCATTATCTTGTACGTGCAAGATAATTTTTACATGCATAGAAGATACTATGTTGTATGTATGAGATAGGAACCCCCAATATTTTTTTTCACCCTTGCAGGTCAGGTTCCATATGTGTAAAAATATTTACTTCATATGCTTTTCTGAATCTGCTACCTATTTTGTAACCCTGTTGTGAAGAAATTGTCAAAGCAGGCTGCTTCCACATAATACTCCATATTACATAATAATCTGTATTTAAATGCCCAGCGTTGTATTGCAAGCAAGAGATACTGTCAGTACTGTACTCTATTTGACTCAACCTTATACCACAAGCTCTCATGTAATTCGCACTATATCATAGTGAAAAACCCCGTTTCATTGTCCACCTCCGAACTATCTTTCTCTCTCTTAAAACCCTGACATCTCTTCTATCCTCCAAAAATTGCTTGGAAATATATACTGGTTGTTGTGTCTTGTTTCTTAAGTATGTTTGGTGGTATTGTTATTATGTTTATTTGGTAGTTTTGTAACATACATCACCATTTTGTTTAATGAATAGTGCCATTTTTCCTCTGTTTTTGTGGCCATAAAGATTTGTCTAAACTTTGACTGTCCAGATAATTGAAAGACCATATTTACTATGTATCTTTCTAAACAGAAGTGTCTAGCTTAGGTTTCTGGTTAATGAATTTATGAAAGGTATATAACTTTTGAATGTTTTGATGCTTGGTCTATTTTTGAGATATGATAACAACTCCTACCTGGCTTTTGAAAACCCTTTTGGTTTATCATGCTTGATGCCTTCACTTCCAGTTAATTTATTTTGGGAAAATCAGTAGAAAAATGTCCTAATCCCCCTTTATATGGATTTTTGACTCAAGGTCGTTTTAAAGTCAACTTCCTGGTTCATGCCCAGAAACAACACAATCCAAAGGCTGTCTGACAGAGTTTCCCTACATTTCTGCGGTCTAACTCCCATTCAGTTAGTCACCTATGGTATGCACAGGGTGTCCCTGTATTTTCTCTATGGACATCATGCACTTACTTTGTGACAAAGTGAATTTCTCTCATTTTTTCCCCTATACACCCAGCCATCTTTTTAGTTCTGCCCCTAAGGAGTAATTAGATCCAGGGCATTATTGTTAATGAAAATTTTGCATTAGCACTTAGTTTTAACCTTTGTACTGTGCTGTAACATCTGATGTTTCTGTCTGTGTGATTAAACTGCTGAGCCCTATTTGTATCTGGCTTTGTGTCATTCTAGCATGCTATACCACTGTTCACAAGTGTGACCCTCACACTGTGTCTTAGTATTGGAGTGCTTAAGCTACATACAGTGGAACCTCGGTTCACGACCATAATTTGTTCCAAAACTCTGGTCTTAAACCGATTTGGTCGTGAACCGAAGCAATTTCCCCCATAGGATTATATGTAAATACAATTAATCCTCTCCAGATCATACGAACTGTATGTAAATATATATTTTTTTAAGTTTCTAAGTACAAATATAGTTAATTAAACCATAGAATGCACAGTGTAATAGTAAACTAGTGTAAAAACATTGAATAACATTGAGAAAACCTTGAACAACAGAGAAAACTAACACTGCAATAGTTTGTGCTATAGTGCTACCAACTGCTGGCTAAAAACACTTTTTTTTAATGAGTTTTAAGCACAGGGAAAAAATGAACATTTGAAAAATCCTTAATTTAATAAACCACCAAGAAAAGTAACATTGCAACAATGCATGCTACGAACTGATCGCTGTAAACAGACGTGAAAACAAAATCAAGCCCAGTGCATTCTTTAACTGCCTTCCTACCTTATGCTTCCAGCTCTCTCTCTCTCGCTGCCTGTGTGTGTGCATCTGTCTGTCTCTGTCTCGCTGCCTGTGTGTGTGCGTCTGTCTGTCTCTCTCTCGCGCTGCCTGTGTGTGTGTGCACGTCTCTCTCTCATGCTGCCTGTGTGTGTGCGTGTCTCTCTCTCTCGCGCTGCCTGTGTGTGTGTGTCTCGCTCTCTCTCTCTTACTCGCTGCACAGGAAATGCACAGGGAGAGACTGAACATGTACAAACCGAAAGGGAAACTGGCTTGTTCGTATACCGAGTGTGTGGTCGTGAACCGAGGCAAAAGTTTGGCGAACTTTTTGGTCGTAAACCGATTTGTACGTGTACCGAGACGTTCATGAACCGAGGTTCCACTGTATATAAAATAAAAATGGCTGGAGATAACATACACAATCTGCTTCTTATCTGTTAACTTTTCTATATTTTGTTAGATTGCTTAAAATTAGAATTATCACTATAGCATTAGATATCCTGTATGCAGAATATTTTAATGACTAATACCTTTTCTTTACAGTTTTCCCTACTGTATTATAGCATCTTAAAATTCTGTACTTTTGATTGCCATGTTTTATTTTCTTTCTTGATGTTTAAAGGATCTATACATTATGATACAATTATTAAAAATGCATAAGCAATTCCACATTATAAACTTTCTTTGCAAAAATGTTTAAAATTTTATGATTTTTATGGCTAATTCTAATCACTGATTTATTTATTGTTTTAACAAAGCTTTGCTATTTATATTGTTTTTTTGATTTCACATTTTTCATTTTCAAAGTAACCTTTTTATTATTAATTCATATAAAAAAAAACTCACTTACACAGGTCATACACCGGTCAGCCATAACATTAAAACCATTGACAGATGAAGTGAATAACACTGATTGTCTCGAAGGGGGCACCTGTCTAGGAGTGGAATATATTAGGCAGCAAGCGAGCATTCAGTTCTTCAAGGTGATGTGTTGGAAGCAGAAAAATGGGCAAGTGCAGTGATCTGAGTGGCTTTGACAAGGGCCATATTGTAATGACTTGATGATTGGGTCAACACATCTCCAAAACATCATGTATTATGGTTAATACCTATTAGATCATGGGCAACCACGGCCCATTGATGCTAGTGGGGAGTGAAGGCTGGTCTGATTCCAGAAAAGAGCTACTGTAGCACAAATTGCTGAAAAACTTAATGCTGGCTATGAGTCAGAACACACAGTGTATCACAGTTTGCTGCGTATAGGTCTGCATGGCAGTTGACCGATTAGAGTGTTCACATTGACCTTGTCCACTGCCGAAAGGGCCTACAATGGGCAAATGAGCATCAAACAGGACCATGGAGAAATGGATGAAGGTGGCCTGGTCTGGTGATTCTTATTTTCTTTTAGATCATGGTAATGGCTTGGTGTGTGTTTGTGTCATTTACATGAGGAAGAGATTGCAGTAGGATGCACTATGGGAAGAAGGCAAGCCAGCAAAGGCAGTGTGATGCTCTGGGCACTGTGGTTATGGGAATCCTTTTTTCCTGGAATTCACATGGATGTTACTTTGACACATACCACCAACCTAAAGATTGTTGCAGACCATGTACACCCCTTCATGGCAACAGTATTCCCTGATGGCAGTGGCTTCTTTCAGCAGAATAATGCACCCTGCCAGACTGCAGAGTTTGTTCAGGAACAGTAGTTTGAGTAACATGACAAAGAGTTCAAGGTTTTAACTTGGCCTCCAAATTCCTAAGATCCCAATCCAATTGAGCATTTGTGGGATGTGCTTGGAAAACAAGTCCAATCCATGGAGGCCCTTCTTTGTAACTTACAGGACTTAAAAGGATCTGCTGCTAATGTCTTGGTGCCAAATATCACAGGGCATCTTCAGAAGTCTTGTATAGTCCATGCCTCAAGGAGTCAGAGCTGTTTTGGCAGCACGAGGGATACCTACACAACATTAGTCAGGTGGTTTTAATTTTGTGGCTGATCGGTGTACAGTATATCCTGTCTGTCTTAGCCTATAATGGCTAGTCAGTTCATGCGTATTCAGACTAATGAGTAGTATATTCTAGCAATTAAAATAGTTGATTTTTTGAGTAACGGTTTTCTCAAACCGTAATTAAAACTTTGTTTAATTTTTTTTCTCCTTTGTAAGCTACAGCAACACAGAAGCACAGCTGAAAGCAAATCTAAATGCACAAAATCATTATGGTTATTCAAGCTGCTTTATACTGTGGCATCTGCGCTGCTCTTTAAAAGTAAATAACATCATTTAAGTACTTCTTAGTACACCATATCCATAGTGTTGTAACTAAGCATAACTCACCTGAATACAAGTAATACAGACACAATCGGCAGCCCATATGACACCATCAGATACTGTAAGTACGTACAATTTGTGAGCATATTCAGAATCACTAGATTCTCTATTAAATAAAGTGGAAATTGTGATCAACCATATACATCATAACATATACACCTATGTAAAAAAGCAATTCAGCTTTCAATTCCAGTAGTACACATGAGCTTACAGCCTGAATAAAATATAGATGTTTATTTCTAAAATTTTTGTTTCCATTTGTTTGTGTTCTGGTGATCTCGAATGTGTCCATAAATACTTTTGCATACATTATACCATATAATGTAAATATAGGGTATATGGCTTATTTTTATCTGACGTGTAAACCAATGTAAGTTAGCTAGATGTAAGACAAATGAGGTTTTAATCAAAACTTTTGATGTAATTATACAGTGACTCTCAACCCACTTCACCTATCAGCAGAAAATGATAGCCTTTGATAAATTAATTTGTATACAGCAGTTAAAACATAGAATATGCAAATACAAATTATTAATTGTGAAGCTTTTTAATTTCATTATAATTTATTTTATATATTTGTTTTCTTGTTTCAGAGGAACAGTGAAGGCACAGAGACCCCCAGTGATGTATTTAGATACCTGGTAGAGGAACGAATTCAGTGCTGTCAGTCAAGGAAGGTCAGATATACACATAGGGTTGACTACCTCATGCAGCTTCCTGTGCCAGTGGAAGCAGCAACAAACAAAGGTAAACATATTTACTTATTAAATTTTGATATTAGTCAGGGAAAATTCTTTATAAGAGAAACAAAATGTGACTGAATCAAACTATTATGTATGTTAAAAAAATAAATATACAGTATTTAATTTGTATACAAATTATATACAAATTTTCTTATGTGCTTATGTATTCTCATCTGTCTATTTATTAGTAATTTTTCAATAAATTATTATAATAAAAGTGTAAACAATTTAAAAAATTTTAAAAATCTGAAATATTATGTTAAAAGTTTTCTGAGCTTAATTAAAGGATAGCCAGAAAATTTGGGAGCACCAATATTTCTGCCATTATTAACAGGAAATGTCCGCAGTTTATCCTGTAGTTGAAATGTTCCACTTGCTACAGCAGCACCACAGAATAATCTGTTTTCTAGGCCTTTCACAGTTGACCAAATTATTTTTGTTAGAGGCTTTTAGGAAGTTTCTTGTGGTAAAGAAAGAATTAGTAAAAAAACATTCACAAGTGGTAAAACATGTATACAATTTTATCAACAACTGTTGTCATAAAGCATTTTAAGTCATTAGGTAACATGTATTGTGGATTCTATGAATAAACGAGAAGTAAACATTGATGTTCCTCGCAATAGACAGCCAACGATAACAATCATTCTGACATTGTTTTAACTCAATAATGATCTCATCTTAGAGGACCAATGGATCATTATCAGAAACCTTTCAATTAATCTGTGAGTGTCCAAAGGAAGTGTGAAGCATATTAGTCATGCCACGCGATATTGAACTGTGTGTGCAGATTGAGTTCCACAAACCCCAAATGTCGGCTGTGCCACAAATAGTGTGTTCAGATTTGCTGAGGGCTAGTGTGAAAATATTTTGTTGCATATTTTCAAAAGAGAGAATCATTGCTCAGTCATTTTTAACCAGAAACCAAAACACATTCAAACACGTGGAATGAAGTCTTTCTTTCTTTCTTTCTTTCTTTCTTTCTTTCTTTCTTTCTTTCTTTCTTTCTTTCTTTTAAGGATACAAAAGGACTGATTTAGGTAACATTATGCCCATTATACCATGTAGTCAAAATGTTAACTTAAATTTTTACATTAACACTTAAAAAGTTTCAGAACTGTTTAGGGACAGTAAAATGTAAGAAAAATGTTGCTGAAGTCCACCTTCAATAAAACCATGCACAGCTACCCACAACTAAAGTGGACAAATCATGCCCAATGTCCCTCCAGCCCAGATCTTGCTTCATCAGATTTCCACCTATTTGGAGTCATCAAATATGCCATTCATGGGAAAAAGGTGGCAGAGTAAGAGCGAGGTAATTAAAGAAGTGAAGAAGTGCTTTTGGGTGCCAGATTCAGACTGGTACAAGATAGAAATACATGATCTTGTTCTTTACTGCTGCTTGGCTATTTTAATTGATAAATGTAGCAAAATTGGACAAGTAGCAAATGCATTGCGTTATCCTAAATACCAACAAATTTGTAATGAGATACTAGCAATGAAAAATTATTGAAAAACTTTCAGGGTACCCTTCTGAAAACCTTCCTACAATTTATGTGTCTAAATATGTGCATTTTAAGTTAATCATTCTGAAAACTGATGTTTATAGAATTTATCTGTATATTTAGTTCTTATAGCTCTGATTTTTTTGTATTGCTGTTGTAGTGTTCCTGTTTATCACATATTTGCTTCAGTTCTATCTGAATATATTTGTTATGAATTTGTCTTTCACTAGAGGAACTAATTATGTATGAGGTTAAACGACGTGAAGCTGAAGTGAACAAAAGAATGTTTCCTGAGGTGGTGAGAGCTAGGATTCCTTTCAGTGCCTGTTTACAGGCATGGACTGAGCCAGAAAATGTTGATGACTTCTGGAGCAGTGCTCTTCAGGCTAAATCTGCTGGTATCAAGTAAGTAGGAAATACAGTAGCTAAAATGTTCAAATAAAGGCTTGATCAATTTTGTGAAAAAATGCCATACATTGCAAATTTAGTTTCACTTAAACGTATACCTTTAAAGCTAGTATCATTGGTGGTTTGTTGGTAATCATTGGGAGCATTAATTTTCTCAACACAGTGAATGTAGAATTGACATAGTATGCAGAATCTCAAGAGGGTGGAGCATGGATAACCAGAAATAGAAAGAAAGTTAGTGTACATGTAAAAAGAAATATCAGGAATAACCAATATAGTATAGTAAACAAAAATAGTTTTATGAATTTTATATTGTGATAAAAAAAACTAATATATACATTATTTGTTATCTTAATTTATGCTTGGGGAGCATAATTGATATATTTTTGCCTTTTATCCTTTTATAAAAGACTGAAAAATACATCAGTATAACTAATTTACATAAATACATTTAAAACGTTTAATAGTGTAAGGCCTCAATTAGACTTAACCCCATCCTTATGGTTTTGTTTATCCTTACCTACACGAAAATGCCTGTGCTTTTAAAATCTCTTTAGTCTCAGATTATACTTGGATGTCAAGGGACATTTCTAGGACCTGATTGAATCTTGCCAAGTGGGTTTGTGTGGTTTTAATAGTGGGAAACAGACAACTTGAAGATACAGAAATTTGTTCTTCTAATTCATCCTAACTGGGATAATCAATACTCTTGATACCTTTTTCCCATTGTTCCTTCAAACCTGCACTCTATAGATTATCTCTGCATCTAATTTCCATCTTGAGCTACCAGTGATCCTAGACATTTAAATTTATCCACCCTTTTCAGTAGTTTTCCCTGCAGGTTAATCCCCAAATCCTGATCATCATTAAACCTGGAATATTCTTTTTCTTATTTATCTTCAATCCTCTGTCTTCCAAAGCCCTTCTTCATTCTTCCAACTTCCTCTCCTCTTTCACTTTTTCTGGTGCTACACAACATAATGTCATCAGCAAAAAGCATGCACCAGCGGGATTGGTCTTTTATTCCATGAGTTAACACATCCGTAACCAGAACCAGAGGTAAGGACTTAAAGAAGATCCCTGGTGCAGACATGTTACAACTGGTATCTTACCCCAACACTGCTTTTAACCCAAGTCCTCATTCCCTCATACATATGCTGGACAATCCTCACATACTTCTCTGGTACTTCATTCTTTCTCATGCACCTCCATATGTCTTGACGTGGCACTCTATCATAGGCCTTCCCCAAATCAATAAACTCCTTATGCAAACCTTTCTGTTTTTCTCTGCTTCTTTGTCAGCTACCTCAAAGCAGAGACTGCATCAGTTGTTCGTCTTCCTTGCATTAAACTACGTTGTCTCTTCCTTATGCCTTCTCTCTGTAACCCTTTCCCAAATTTTCATTGTATGGGACATCAGCTTTATTATATACTTATTCTATAGTTTTTACAGTCCTGAATATTGCCCTTCTCATCATAAAGAGGTACAGTCAAGCCTAGCTCTAGAGTGGTAGCCCTGCTCTGTGGTAATGGAAACAGCAGGGTCATGGGCCTGTAGACCGCAAAAGAAATGAGGCTGAGTCTGTTGGGTAGGCGACTTCTCAGCTGTAAGATCTGGAAGGATAAACTGGAGAGATTGAGATTTTAATGGACTGCACCAGGGCATGAACTTTAAGGGACGCTTTCCTACACTGTTGGTTTTAACCTTGTGTTTTTAAGGGAATATTTATTTGATTGGGTTTTAAACTCTACATGGATGCCTTCTTTTTTTTTAAAATTTTATTGAATTTATTAAAATCAAATAACATTTCATACACATAACTTAAGTTTTACAAAAAGAAAAAAAAATGTTTGAAACAAATCAACTCCCACCCCTGAGAAAGAGACCTAGGCCAACAGTGTAAAACTTTATGCTAGTAAAGACGAATGAATTGATAAATTAACAAATGAACAAAGATAAATGGAGTAAAAGAGGGGAGGGGCCTGATTCCTCAATTGAAATGCTTATTCTAAAATGTTATTGATTACATCCAGTCAGGTTTTGAAAAAGTTTTGTACAGATCCTCGTAAGTGTGAATGTGATTCTTTCTAATTTCAAATAGTATATAACATCGGTTACCCACTGACTTAGAATAAGTGAGTTAGGATTCTTTCAATTGAGCAAGATAGGTCTACGTGCCAATAGTGTAGTAAAGGCAATTACAGTTTGTTTGTCCTTCTACACTTTAAGCTCATCTGGAAGTACACCAAACACAGCTGTTAGTGGATTAGGAGGGATTGTGACATTCCAGCTGACTGAAAGGCATTTAAAGATTTTGGTCCAAAATGATGATAATTTGGTGCAGGCCCAAAACATGTCACCCAGTGAGACCAGAGCTTGATTGCAGCATTCACAGGTTGGATCTTGCCCTGGAAACATTTTGGACAATTTTAAATGAGAGAGATGCGCTCGATATATATTTTTTAGTTGAATAATTGTATGCTTTGTGCATATGGAGCTTGAGTGAATTCTTTGCATTGCTACTTTCCACTCCTTTTCTGCAATATTGAGTAAGAGATCCTTTCCCCACTGTTCTCTTGGATCTTTGAAAGGGAGGGACTATAAAATAGTTTTATATATTACAGAAATGCTGTCTTGAGTCCTCGAGAATGAGCAATATTTCTTCCGGCCTAGAGGTAGGTGGGAAGTGAGGAAAATTGGGCAGGTTCTGTTTAACAAAGTTTCGAATTTAAAGGTAGTAAAAGAAATGTGTTAGACACATTTTCCTGAATATGTTCCTCAGTTTTTTCTAGCATACCTTTAAAGGTAACCTCAAAGCAATTATGTACACGTTTCTCCAGGTCTTAATTATCCTGCCACAGCTCCTGCAGCTCCTGCCTCATCTTCTCGTTTATCTTGAGCATACTATTTATTTCTTTCTTTATGTCTTTCTTAAGCTCCTTTATGTCTTGAGCCGTGGCTATTGCAACAATCATTACCTTCAGTTCGGACAGATTGTTTCGGCCTTCGTGCTCTGCAGGTGAAGTGACAAGCCCTGCTACAGCCGATGCTCCTGGCTTGCGAGGAATAGGTGAAAACATGGAAGGCAAGGCCATTTCCAGTTTCAATGGATCTTCTGGAATTGACGAGCTATTGTGACCTGCATCATTTAAACATTTGCTCCCACTTTCGCTCTCAACTGAAGATGATGAAGTGGCCCGGGGTCCCGGGAGTTCTGTGCTTTCACCCATCTGCTCCGGGTCAGTCTCTGTAAGGCCATACCTTGAGGTTGGACTTGGACTTGATGCCTGTCTAGGCTTGGGTGTAGCTTTGGTTTTCTTTTGTTTCTTTCTGAGCCCCTTTCTTACCACTCATGTTTATATATGCTTTCATATATAAACCTCCTGTAATAGAACCTCCTCGAGTTGGGTAAATACAGGATACCTCGGGATGATAAAAATAAGAGAAAAATTAATGCCACCGGTAACAGAGTTCCGCTTCAGACGTCCATCTCCACTAACGGATGAGACCAACTCCCTATAGATGCCTTCTTTTAATTAGATTGTTTATTTAGTGAACATTTGGATGCATTACACTTTGAGCACTGTTTTGGTTTATTTTAATAAAAGCACTAGAGCACTTTTCACTATTCCCTTGCTGTGTGTGTGTGTGTCCTCATCTGCCAAGTTCATCCTGGTCATGACTATTGGCGGTGTCTGGTTCAAGAGTCTCCTGGTGTTACTTGTTAGCGTGGTACTAACTTACACCGTCACAGAACATACAGACAGGTATTTCAATTTTATATGCACTGCTCAAAAAATTAAGGAAACACTTAATCAGCACAGTCTAACAACAAGTCAATTAAGCTTCAGGGATATCAGTCTGTTCAGTAAGGAAGCATCAGTGATTGTGAATCAGTTTCACTTGCTTTGGTACAACAGAAGTGACAGCAGTTGTACTGGAAACGCAACATCAAAACAACCCCCAAAAAGGGAATGGTTTTGCAGGTGGTGGCCACAGATAATTACTCTCTCCTTTTCCTTCCTGACTGATTCTTTTGTTTTTCCTATGCTAGTTCTTTTCACTACTGGTAACATAAAGTGATATCTGCTGGTTATTTTGATTGGACAGGTAGTCCCAACTCCACCAGGATGGCACATCCATATGTGCCATCACAAGAATGTTTGCTGTGTCTCCCAGCTCAAGTATAATTCTATACAGGTGGGCTTTCCAGACTAACATCAAAATGAATTTAAAAGAAAGAGACCTATGTAGTGACCTGGGGCCTCATGTATAACGCCGTCCGTAAAATTCACACTATAACATGGCGTACGGACAAAATTGGAAATGTTCGCACGCACAGAAAAATCTGTGCATTCACCAACTTCCAATTTCTTCCGCTACATAAATCCCGGTCAGCGTGAAAAGTAACGCACGTGCCTGCTGTCCTGCACCAACTCCTCCCAGACCAGAGTTACGCCTCTTTGAATATGCAAATCAATATAAATAGCCCTTAACTCTTTTAGGGCAAATTTTTTTTTTGTTTCTTTTCTCCCAGGGCTGAATATTTTTCCAAAAACTAACATTTTTTAAAAAAGAACACAAAGCAATTGTTTAACATATCAAATCAACAAAAAATATTTACTTTTGACAAATGTTACTGTCTTGCATGTTGTATGAGCCTGCATACTCTATGATTTCACATACATATCACATACATTTTACACAGCAAAATCTGATCTCGCTCAAAGCAGCCAATTTCAGTCATTGCCACATTGCACTCCTTACAATACGTGTTGCTTTGGTGCCTATTTTTCAATTGTCTGTTGCTGCACTTTCTAACATATATTGTTAGTGTGTACTGTAGAGAGACAAGTCACCCATTTGCCATCATGCCATGCCACTGCCACCAAGTTTTCTGCCAGCATGAAAACCGTATTGTCACCTCTTTTCATCTTCTGAAACTTTATGAACTTTATGTATGGCATTATAGCCTGGCTCACCCCATGGGATTTGCTTCTGTTTATTACAGAAGTGAATAAAACTTTGCAGCAGCACGTACCTAAGCCACCAGGGGACAAAACACGTTTGGACCAATGCTCCCTGAAGTTATATCACCAATTCTGTCTCATCTCTATTTGTAATGCCACAGCGCGCTTCATCTCGTCTTTCGTTGTGGGTTTCCACTTTGAAAAACGAGAATGCGATGCAAACGCAGCCCGCGATTCAAAAAAAATCTCTGCCTACCTGTTTGTCTCGTCTGACAGTAGCTGAAAAGCAGCATCAGGAGAGAGCAGCCTGAAGTACAGCAGCTGGTGATCTGTCGTGTCCAACAGCAAGCCATGCCGTCTTGTAAACTCCGGTAGCCAGATTGGCTCTCAACGGATCAATGTCTGTGTATTTATCCCATGCGAACCTTGCCGTAGATGCATCGGCTGCGCGAAGGCACGCAACTGGCAGCAGATCCGCTGGCGCGGCATCGGCTGGTGTCTGATCAGCTGATGCCTGCTTCTAACTCTCTTGCTCGATCTCCTGATCACTGCCAATAAAGTCCGATTCTGAAAAATCAAGAGTCCGACTCCGCGATAATGCGCAAATGCGCATAATGCGAGTGTTTTCTTTTCTGCACTTGCTTCGCTGCCTTTTCACATGTCTGTGCCATCTTGCCTGTTTACATTTCGCAACTCACGCACACGCAATGTTTATTTGCCGAGTCAACGAGTCTAGCATTCCTCCAAGCACAGAGGGAATGCCTGTGACGTGACAGTGAGATTTGTCGCCATTAACAGCTGATTGTCGCCCTCTATCCCTGGATGTCGACTTTTGTCGACATCCGCCTTCAACCCCTCCTGTCGACAAAAGTCGACATCCGCCCTAAAAGAGTTAAGCTAAGCGTTTTGTGAAAAGGCAATGGCAAAAGCACGGGGGAAAATAGAAGAATTTCAGCAAATACCAAGTGGAGGCAAGGAAAAACTTACTATTTGTTGGTTTAAACAGTGATATAATCAACAAAAGGAAGTTGATCGAGTGATAGAGTGTCGGAGAAACTCGAAAGCTCAAGTTCACAAAGATGCACAGTGCCCGAAATAAAAAAGAAGCAGTCAGATAACAAAGTAGCCGTGAAAAGGCGAGTTGTAGCCCACCGTCTGAGTGTCATATGAAAGCTTAATAGGGTACAGAGAAAAGAAAAAAAAAATAGGGACACAGTGAGAAAAAATCTCGAAATGCCAACTTTAATCTCGAAATTTCCACTTCAGTCACGTAGTTTATTTTGTCATTAAAGCAGAACATCATAAACTTTATCTTTAAATCATTTAATTTACTAGTTTCTCAAATACCATCGTAACTAAAGTAGCACATTAAATGCTTTATTTTGTTTGTGTTCTATGTGCTGTATGTGTGTGAATCACTATGTGCTTCTTAAACGGACTTTCTCTTCCTCCGACAGGACACAGAATCCATTTCATTTGTGATATTACAGCTCTATGAATAATTAAAATGCTGAGATGTATACTTGATATCATTTTCATGATGATAGGAATGAAAGCATGTTATTAAACATGGGAACACGGTGGAGCAGTGATAGTGACGAGCAGGCGCCTCGTCCACAGATTGTTCCTGCCTCCCGCAAGATGCTTGCTGGCCATGCGTGACCTTCGATGAAATAATTTATTGTAGCAGTACTGTCTCTTTCAAACGTACTAACCCCCAATTCCTGTCCTTCCTTTTCTTTCTCCAAGTAACCAATCGCCACACAATCAGCTCTGTAATAGATGTTAAGCCATCTGTAAGCTTAGAACTCTGATTCTTCAAAACTTTTAAGGAACATTGAAATATCTTCGTAGTACATGTTTAATTATTCTATCCATCTATCCATCCAGTGTTGTGACAGACCCAGCAAGAATACAGCGCGAGGCAGGAACAATCCTTGAACTAGGTAGCGCTGCGCCACTGTGTCCTCACATGTTTAATTATTAACAATATAGATTATTTAAATGACGTTAACATTTTATCTGTATAATGTAATACATATTTTGCTGCATTTCATCTAAAAATTATATCGTCATCATAAGTCAATACGCGCTTTATAAAGTGGCGCAGATTGTGTAATATTATAACTGTATCGCAAGTTTACAGTGAGGTAATTGTACTTGTAAGTACAAACAGTTCTATAAGGAGCACTTGATGGACTGATAGAGTGCATTTATAGTTCTTGGGATGAAACTGTTTCTGAACCGCGAGGTCCGTTCAGGAACGGCTCTGAAGCGTTTGCCGTATGAGAGCAGTTCAATAGACAGCATGGCTCAGGCAGCGTGTGCTTGATGCTGTATACCGATAATTCTCCTTCCGATCAGCTGCTCTGAGTGGTGCAGTGAGAGTAATATGGAAGAAGATGATCCGCTGTGGCAACCCCTAACGGGAGCAGCTGAAAGTAGAAGAAGAAGGTGCAGTGAGAGTAACAACGCTAAAGCAGCTATGGTATTTGGAATAGTTTGGCCATTCCGTGGACGATTATATTGTTACAGGTTAATTACAATCATATGCCTTAAACTAATGAACAATATGTGGTTAATTTCAGTGTATTTAATAAAGCTGGCGTTGTAGATGTAAAAAAGAAAGGGAAACCACCTGGGAACAGCAGCACTGCTTTGACGCTGGGTGCCGCCAGTTTGCAAAACCAAGTGGAGAACTTACGTACGACAGGGTTGGAGCTACCGTGAAAATGTACGTGGCTTTACGACAAGTTTAGGTTTTATACACTGCGATTTAAGCGTGGAAACTGGCTTACGCAACATTTTTGTGCGTACGCACTGTCTATACATGAGGCCCCTGAAATGACTGAATTTTGAAGGGACTGTTTGAAAAAGTGTGAAATGAGAGAAAGGAAGGGGTCAATTGCAACAGTGAACAGGAGTGGAGCAAGAATTAAAGGCATCAAAGTAGAAGCTGCTGCTGTAGTACAGAGATCCTCAAGTTCAGTCCTGAAGGGCTTGCAGTGGCATTGCAGTTCATAGCTCATTATGGTGATAATAGAATGATGCTGGAAGTGAGTGCAGGCGCCTGTGCATAAAAAGCAGTAGGCATGCATGCAATTTTTCATTAATGTAATTAATTCTTATTTTCTTTTGCTCATCGTTTCTGTTAGCTTATTATGAATCTTCACTATGTGCCAAATGTATAGTAAAGTTCATGAGGCATTATAGTTACTATTGCAAACAAAGTCAGATAATGTGCTCTGTGGTTGTAGTTTTAAATTATTGCATAGTGCTGATGTCAGACATCTTATGAATCATATGTGCTCCACAGACCACACTGCTACCAGATCCCCACTTGTTTTGCTAGCATAAAACAACCCATTCATAAACCATCATCAGAGAATATACCATCACTGACTTTATGGGGACTGGTGATGCCATATAGTTTTTTTTATGTTTTCACTACAGTTCATGAGATCACCTTCAGCATTGGTACTGCTGTGAGAGAAAGCTAAGTCTTACGGTACAGTTGAGATGATTTGTCAGCATGCACTTTTGCTTTATGTCAATGTTACTTCCCTGTTTCAGTGGTTGGTACATTTTCCTGCTGAATAGTTAAGATCATTGTGCTGGTGGTGGTGTTACTGTTACTGTTGTTGTGTTTGCAGTAGGTTTTGTAGCAGCCTGTCATACAACTAAGTTGTAAATTTCTGCAAAAATTGTATTACAAAGGTGGGAAGGGGCAAAGTGAAAGTGACTGTACTACATATGAACTCTTTCAGGGCTGATGTCGATTTTTGTCAAAATTCAGGAGTGGAGGACAGCAATCAGCTGTAAACTGCAACAAAACTCACCTTTACGTTTTAGTTCGGCTCTCTTTACTAGAAGGAAAGTTACATAGCTTTGCTGATTTAACCTTGATTCCCTACGCGTGTATGAGTAGCAAAGAGCGAACAACCTCTAAAATGGCACCAACATCTGGTGAAAGACCAAAGCAAATGTGCAAAGCAAAATACTCCATGGACGTTTTACATAATTTCGTTGAATAGGACTCTGACTAGTCAGACTGATGCAAGTGATCTGGAGATCAAAAATGAAAGTGAGGTACCAGCATCATCTGATTGGACCCCAGCTGATCGTGGTGCTTAACACTTCCGTGTAGCTGATGCACCTACAGCAGCATTTGCCTGGGAGGACCACCACTTATGAAGACAAGAGGTACAAACCAGATTGCATCCCACTGCAACTATCACTGCCACCCACCTGCTGTGCGAAGACAGCCAGGCAGCTTGCCCACCGTGCATTCCTGCTAACCATCGAGGTGCACCCAATGCAGCTACTGCCATCAGAGATGCCGAACATGCGCCAACAGCAGCCACAGCACATAGCAACAGACGTTTTATGTCGACTTATGTGTGAAACCATTGCTTTGTGTGCTTTTCAGAAAACTGAGTTTTTTGGAAAAAATATTCAGCCCTCAAAGAGTTAAATTGTTACGTGCAATCTGAGGGGCCCCTGCCTTTGTGTATTTAATAGGCAAAATTATTTAATTTTGAGCCATTTTTGCCCTTTGCGCCTTACAAATTCTAACAGTGCAGGTAATGAAACACCTTTCTCTTGTATTAGGCAATGCAGGTTTAAAATATGAAAGACTATACAGCATGTACAGAATTCAGCAAATGTTTAATGCATCCAGCACCAAATTAATAAGTTTTAGAAAGACATTCCCTTTGCACAAAATTTTGAGATGGTGTGCTGCCATGAATTGAACCAAACAAGCAAAAAATGTATGCATGGAAAATTGCTTTTTGTAATTTATTATTTGACAGTGAAAAAATATTTTAATATTGTAATTTTAATCTGAATTACCCACTGATGCTTGCTGACACTATAGCACTTTAAAATTGACAGGCAGATTTTGTTAAAGAAATCATAGATACAGTTTGGCTGTAAAAATTTAGATCTGTGCCCCTCATGATGAGTGTACCATCCTCTCATCTGTATTATATTTAACATTTAGAGAACCACTTTAAGCTTCTAATAGCAAGCTTCCTTTTTTAATCATAGTAATCTTTTGTTTAGACAAAGATGTATATGCAAGCAAAGGCTTATAGCAGGAACGTGGCCAATAATGCTATGACAGGATGGGTCATTCAACAGCTAAGATCAATGTTGATAATAAAAAAGTACTGTTCATGAAAGTGCAAGTTCCCTATTTTGTGTTTTGTATATTATATACACTGTGCCTGTGTTTCTTTTCTGCAGCTGGAACTGAAATATATGGTGATTATTCATCAGACATTTAAACAAAGGCAATGTATGAGAAATATATCATGTTTAAATGTTTATATCCTAAACTATTCAGATGCTAATAAAAGTAAATATTTTTGGCATTCTAGTAATATTTAATGTGTGCCAGTAAGTGGTAGTGTTGGATGATCTTTTGTCATAGTTGTGTATAAAATATTGAACAGTGAAAAATACCTGACACTTTACTTATAGTATATATTCATTGCAGTTGTACATAAAGTCAGTGACATGATCATTTTACCTTTCTTAGAATTGAAGAAAAAAATTTGAATTGACTTTGCCGTAATTAATTAAAACAGTTGTCAAGACACTCATCCAGGGATTTTCTATAGAAAAAGGCACACAACTTTCAGGTACAATGACATCAATACTCAGTTTTTATTATAAAAAAGAAGGCTCATTAACACTATAGATATGGGCCAACAGAAAGTTAAAGATAACCACTCTTTCCACAGCAACCCTATTTATGTCTATAGGAGCATGCCGCTTGTTAACATTCATTACCTTTATTTTGCTATTGAGGGAAAGATTGTTGTGTTTTTTTTCTTTCACCTAAACTCTGAATTTTTCTACTTGTTAAATTTCAATGCATCATTAGTATCTTTTAAATTAAAGTGATTTATATTCCTTTTCTGATAGATGTACTTGACCTTTTCAAATAAAAAATCAGATATTTGCTATGATTGTAAGCTGAAATAATCTAAATCCATTTTTGAAATTTGAGTTTTGCTTTTAGTTTAGTATTTATGTTGTCACTCTTAAGTGATGTGTACATCAGAAGAAAGTCTAGAACTACAGTACAGTGGTCCCCCGCTATATCACGGTTCAGCTATCGCACCCCCGCTACATCGCGGATTTATTAATACTATTATTATTACTAGGGGGCTCTGCCCCCTGCTCGCTTCTCTCGCCCACCCCCGGGTTTGGTTTACCGGATAAACAATTATAAAGAGATTGTTATTTTCATTGGAATTGTTACATATGCATTATTTTCATTTTTACTTTAAAACTTTTGTAAAAACAATATTTGTCCTTTATTTCTTGCCCCGGGCGTGGTTAAATCTCTTTCTCGCGGCACTTATAACGCTGCTCGCGTTGTGAAGGGGAGTCTGAACGCACGCAGCTGGTGTCTTGCTGCTGCTGCTGGCCAGCTGTGTGTTGTGCTTGTCGCACTTTGCGTCAATCACTTAAAAACCTGTAGAGCAGTGGTCCTTTTGCCACTTTGCGTCACTGCCACTCACTTTGTGAAGGGGGGGAGCTGAACGCACGCTAATCAGAAGTTGACAGATCAGCTACTGGCTTAGTGCTGCTTCTACCAAGATGCCTGTTCTGCTTGTAGCTCTGTGCGTTCTGAAGGAGAAGGAGGAGGTGGAGGAGGGGGGTGAGGGCTGAACGCACACTAAGGAGAGGTGCTCGGATCATCTGCTGGGTTTCTGCAGCTGATGCTGGCAACTGCGTGTTCTGCTTGTTGTTGTTTTAAGAGCTGGGAGCACCTGAAGTTTGTCTGCCAAAAGCATTCCAACAACTGCTAGGTTAGATGTCAGTGAACTTGTTTTAAATTGTTTGTAAGCAGGGCGTGTCGTCAAAGTGTCTGTCCAAGATGATCTGGTCTCGATCACTTCGCTCAAACCTACCCCACTCCCCGGAGGCGCATCTACGCTCCTGCCACTTCGCGTTGTGAAGGGGGGGAGCTGAATGCACGCTAAGGAGAAATGGACTTTGTGCTGCTTCTGCCAAGATGCTTGTTGTGCTTGTCACTCTGCCCATCAATCATTTAAAAGCCTATACAGCAGCTGTTCTCACTGTTCTGTCTCACTGCCTTGTCTTTTGTGACGTTAAAATGTTTTATAACAGAGAGATGTTACTCATATCCTTAGCCCGACATCCACATATGTGTTTACAAAGTGTGTTTTAATAAGTTTACATGTGTTTAAAGCGTGTGGGAGGGGTATTTTAAGGCTTAAACTATAAAAAAAAAATGTTTATTTATATGGTCTTTCTATATCGCGGATTTTCACCTATCGCTGATGGGTCTGGAATGTAACTTCCGCGATAGGCGGGGGATCACTGTAATATGTTCTGTTGTCTGGTGCAAGGATGTGGATTTTAGGTTCTTTGCAACATCTACTGCTGCATATCATAAAACATGTTATCTTTCAGGCTGCTCCTCATTTAATGCTAAGAAATTAATTACTTGCATTTGCAGTAATCAATGGAAAACTATTTTGTGAGCTGTTTCTTTAAATTTTTTATTGTCTGAATAGTGGAAGTAGTATTGACATATTGACAGTTTTTATTTCTTTTCATTGTTTTTACTTTTCAGAACATCTCGATTTTCATCTTTTCCTGAATATCTGGTTATCCAGATAAAAAAGTTTACCTTTGGCTTAGACTGGGTTCCAAAGAAATTAGGTAAGGTCTTCAAGGCATTAATGCATTCAATAATGCACATCATTTTGGTTTATTTCTTGAGCATCTGACAAAATCTTTTAAAATACAGGTTCTTGTATGTATAGCTGTCTAAGGTGGGTATACTGAGGTAATAGACTGGTTACATATTTTAATTCACTTTGCATTATAATGTGGGAATAGTGGATTTAAGCTGCTATGAATTATCCAATGATTTAATTATTACATAATTGATATAGTTTGTAAATTCTACAAGACGGCCCACCTCTCTTTAATAGGAAGACATGTCAATATTAGAAATGAGACCCACTACAGTTGTGTCATCTGCAAACATTATGATTTTTACAGATTTGTCCAAGGATCTACAGTCATTTGTATAAAGTGAACATAGGAGGGGTGAAAGAACACAGACTAAGGAGTGCCTATGCTAATTGATATTAGATTCAACAGATGGGGGCAAATCTCACATAATGCTTCCTACCTGTCAAGAAACTCATAATCCACTGGCAGACACCATAGGGTACACCTAACTATATTAGTTCACTCTGAAGAAACTGCGGAACAATGGTATTGAAGGCTGACCAGAAATCCACAAATAAGACCCTAACATACCGTAGGTGTTAGGCAAGTCCAGGTACTGAAGAATGTAGTGGAGGCATAAATAAACTGCATCCTCCACTGATGGATTTTAATACATTTTAACACATATATACTATAACCTGTTGGTGCTTTAATAGGTCTGTCTGTGGCAAGATGCAAAATTGTTACATTTAATTATTATTTGAAATCACTCAATATAAAAAAATACTAGGCTAAAAACATATGCAAGCCTTAAAATGCCCTCTAGGTAGTTTATTCTGGTCACCAAAATAAACTACCTGACACTTATGACTATACCGCTTACCATCTTAAATTTTCATACTCACTTTGACTGAAATATAACTTTACGTTTTAAACCATATTGGTAAGATTATGTTTTATATTAATATCTTGGTATAGCTGCATCAGTTCATTCCTCAATTAGTTTTTTGCTGCTGTGTTCCTCCGGGTCCTGACTTTCAGACAGTTATACATATAAAAAAAAATAGTGTTTAGGTTACAAGAGGAAAAAAAACAAAACAAAAAAGTGGAACAGCCAGTAAAAAAACAAAACAAAAAGGTGGAACAGCCAGTAAAAGTCTGTTATACACACAGAACATATAATCTGGTGTATTTAAACTGACACTATTTATCCTCATTTAAATACTTGAGTAATGATTTAACAATCTATGTTCATTTAATTGGCTATGTTTCTTGGTGGGTGCAAGGTGTTACCAGAAGTCTTCAGCCATCCCAAAGAGATAGTTCCAAAACAAGGTACCTGCCCCAGCAACCAGCAGTGGCATTCAGAGAACAAGTACATTCAGTCATGCCCAAGTGTCAACAAATGCGCATTAATTAGAAAAGGCAGGTATAACAATACAGCACAGTAAAATCACTGAATGTGCATGACTGAGTAAATACATATTTACACCTAAGACAAACCTAAGACAAACTGGCTTCCTGTCCAGGGTTTAACTCTTCTAACAACCTCTAGCACCAGTTGCTTTGATCTCAAACTTAAGTTTTATATGATGTGTCATTTTCTTTCAATAATTAAGTTAGTTAGAAATTTCACTTTCAAATCTATGCATTTTAATTGAATTAAATTTAATTCTTTTATTGGCAGTCCACGATTTTATTTTTAGTCACATATGACCAACAAAATCTTAGTACAAGAAAAAAAAAAAACTTTTTATTGCATTTTTGAATAAAATTGTGTCACTTAAAAATCTTTCTTTATATAATTTTTAGCCACACTAATGCCACACGGTCCTCTGCACATTACAAAAACCTTGACTTGGGTGGGAAGGTGATTTGACAGAAATGACATTAGGGACAGGGTGGAATCAAACCTACAATCTTAAAGTGAAATGTAACATTCATTCATGTTCATTTCTTATTTTAGAAAATCCTAATCATGGTGAAACCTTACACGTGTGATGTACTGGAAATGTGTGTTTGTCTATTGGAGAATCGAACCTTCAATCTTTCTTAGAAAAGCCTAACACTTTATCCAGTGAGCCAATATCATCAAATCACTGAAGAGTATTTCACCAAATATCTAAATAAATGATGAAAAATTGATAAATTAAAAAAAATATATATTAGTTTGTGTACATTGGTCTCAAACCTTTGACCATTTGATTAAATGTCCAACACGCTAACAACTTAACCAAAGTATAATACAAAGAAATTAGAAATTTAAATTTAATGTAATTAACGTACAGATCTCGGGTCAAAACTGATGAAATATTGGATTGTCACTGGAGATCAGCATGCATGCAAAGTTTGAAGGAAATTGGTTTGGTAAAAGTGGGTAAAAAATTGATTGCAAAATTTGACTCAGACAAGAGAGGGCAAGTTGGATAAAATCGTGTAATAATAATAAAAAATGAATTTTTCAGAAAACAGCCCCAAAAAATTAAACCATCTTGTTGTGAAAAAAATCAATTCACTTTAAAAGCTTGCCCACTTTACATCTGCCAAAAGGTGTAATTTTTAATACTTTCTTCAGCAATTCTTTGTTAAGAAATAAATATGAATTTATGTTTTTCTTATTTTTTTGTTCTAGATGTATCTATTGATATGCCAGATTTGTTGGACATCACTTTCCTTCGAGCCACTGGTTTACAACTTGGAGAGGAAGAGCTTCCTGATATTGCACCACCCATTGTTATTCCTGATGAACCCAAAGGTATATATGTTATGTGTACTGTAATATATACGGTATAGAGCTCCAGGTAATCTCTTTCAAAATGTTTCCAGTTGTAGTTCAGTTTGTTAATCTTAAGCTTAAATCAAATGTTCCTGTGTGTTTATTTTACATTAATACCTGATATCAATTGTTAATTATTGCAGTATATGTAGACATTATTGCAGGCTGTCTGATTTGTTCAGTTTTTGTAATTGTTTATGTTAAACTTTTTTAAGTAACACGTGATTGAGTTCCAATAAGTAAAATATGTTTGCATAAAATACTGATGTGGTTTCTTCTGTACTAGCAATACTTATGTACTGCTAGATTACCACAAGTAGGTAGTGCTTTATTGCTGTGCTTGTAAAGGTAAGGCATAGGGCTTTGCAGGATCCTGAGCCCCAACTTCAGTGTACTGGAGAAGCATAAACTGGTGCTTAAATGCTTTTAACAGGGAAGGTCAGCAAGGAAGTTTGTAATCTTATACATCAAAAGCAGGTTCAATAAATGTTATGTTTGTTTTACTTAAACACTAAAGAATTAGCTGTGAGTTCCTGAATATGTCTGATGCTTTGTATTATTTAATTTTGCAGATCATTTCATGAATCATTTTATGGACTGTACGTATTCTTTTTTAATTTTATTTAATTTTTGCTTGTGTTTGATGCTTTTCTTATGCAATGGAATCTTGTTTGACCACATCGTGATGCCAATTTGGTGATCTTTTTAGAGGTGATAATCATTAAAAATGAGAATTAAGTATTCTTTTCAAGTCTGTCTTTTATACCACAAGACTGAAAAGAAGGCTCAATACAGTAAAGCCCTGCTTTAACTCCAAACTATATGTAGATTGCACTGTTAATTCTGACATAAAACAATCTGGACATGTCTGTTTTAGCCTGTTAAACTTTGCTAAGAGGATTTAAACAGTAGGAAGGCAATTTCCATGTAACCAGAATTGTAAATTATAGTGCTTACAAACTATCCAGATTAGAAGTATATACAGTATCTATAATATTTATATACTGTACCAGTTATTTAAAGAAAAGAAAAGTCACTTATGATTGGCTGCTTTTTACATATTTTATATACAGTATCTGTACTAAAATTGTGCTCTTCTTAATATGTATGTATACTGTATATAAAATTATATTTACGTATATATGTATAAACTGTATACTATATTGTATATGCATGTATGTGTGGGTATTTTTTAGTTTTGCTTTAAATCATGCTGTTTTAGGCTAGTTGCTAGACTAGTTTGCTTTGGTTTTACATATAACAGTTTTCACTCATTGTGGTTTCTGATTGTTGGTTCTGATTGCCATACTTCTGAGCAAACAGACTTAATAAAATTTAATTAAAATCAAGATCATCTTGCATGGTACTACAGTACATGCACAAAAAATTGCCATTATAATTGGGAAACAAAATTGCTGCACTCTGCCATATTCTCATTTATCTGTGAATGTATTCCATATGGTTTTTGGCACCCAGAGGGTGGCTGCTAGGATACTTAGCAGTTTGAAGCTGGCAGCCATACTAAATTTATACTAGAATCAATGTCATTAATATAAGTCACAAAAATGAATGGTCCAAGGACCAAGCCCTGAGAGACTCTACTGATGACCTCACCCCAGGTGGAGCATTCTCCTCTTATCTGTGCTCTTTTTCTCCTGCTCCTTAAGATCCTGCTTTGAAGGTTACCGCTGATGCCTACAGCTTCTAGTTTCATCATTAATATAATTAAATATATAAAATTTAAAATTGTTCAGTGCCTAGCTTGAAGTTTCCATCAATTTGTACACTATGTAAGTCTCCCAGTGGTGATTGAACCCTGATAGAAACCTGTAAAATTTGAAATTTTAGCAAATAATAACATTATAGTAAATAAACTTAACTGTAAGTAAGAAAAGAATAGATTCATATTAAATTGGAGTAGTTAAAGTAACAGTCCTAAATAAAATAAAATAAAGAATCTGTACAGTATTAGAGATTACGGTTCTAGGTGTTGTTACACTAATTCAGCTTCAAATTAAGACCCATAAAGCTAAATGAATGCTGATGACACAAAATGTGTCTTTGTAATGGTGTAAAGGCTAGCATCAGAAGATGGTCTGATTTAAGTAATGATGGCAAATAGATTGGAGAGTTATAAACTAATTTCTTTTTAAACCAGTAAGGAAGCATTAAACATAATTAGGAGTGTAGTGTAAAAAAACGTAGCTGTTATAGGCAATTCATTGATGATGTGTCCATTACTTATGGAACTTGTTGGAACTCTGGCAGCAGCATATCTCTCTATTATAAAAAAAATCTTGTGAAAATACAAGACTTTTTTCCTGCGACGAGACTTGATCTTTTGAAGAGAGACAGAGAGACACATTTACGTCCCGCGAGATGGTCAAGTCATGTCATACTTACCAAGGTTATTATAGTTTTGCCTTTTTATATTAGTTTTTATTTCTATATTTTTTCTGACCTTACTTGGAAATCAGTTTAGTTTTAGTTTTCCTTCATCATGTATTTTTAGTTTTAGATTAGTTTTTATTTCACAAAGACATTTCTATTTTATTTTTACATATATTAGTTTCAGTTTTAGTTTTAGTAATTACTAGCAAAATACCCGCGCTTCGCAGCGGCGAAATACTGCCTGAATATTTTTATTAAGAAAAAAGTAAACATTTTTAAACTGAGGGAAAATATACAAAAAATTCTTTGTTAAGGATCTCTTTGTATACGACGTTGTCAGTTCGTCCCTCCGGTTGTAATATGACCAAGCTGTGCGCTGAGCTTACTCTTGAGCATACAACATACAGTTGGCCATGTGAAAAGCAATCCTGCCTCAAATCAATGCCAACCATTTGTAGCGTTTGTCCTTGAGACTTATTAATTGTCATTGCAAAGCACAGCCTTATTGGAAATTGAACGCGTTTGAATTGAAATGGGAGATTAGATGGTATAACGGGGATGCGAGGAATAAAAACTGTGTCACCTGAGGCACTGCCAGTAAAAATAGTTGCTTCAATTAGGTTGTTTTGTAGAGATGTGACCTGAAGTCTCGTGCCGTTACAAAGTTTCGGTGGCTGTAAGTTTCTCAGTAACATTATTGGTGCCCCAACCTTCAAAATGAGATTATGCTCAGGAGTGCCTGGAGGATTTAGAGTGTTGAGAAACTCTATTGGATAGTGTACCGCGTCTTCTACTTCTACAACTGAATCAACAGATTGATATGTTTTTGGTTCTGAAGGTAGTTCTTGAAGTAAAATGTGGTTTATAGTCGTAGTCATGTCATTTTTTGGTGTCAGGATAGCTCTCTCTCTTAACCATGACACGTCATTTTGGTGGAGATTTCGTAGATCGGGGTAAACATTTTGAAGAAGGCTTTGTAAGGTATTCACGATGAGACAGAGATTTGTAGGAATATTTATTTTACGATTTTCTTGTATGAAGGTGCCATCACCTATACTCATCAGAAGAGCAGAGAACTCCTCGGCTTTTTTGTCGCCTTTCAAATGAACTCTCATGTTTATTTTTAAAGTAACAACATTGATTTGTGGCCATAGGTATGAAGATTTCAGAGATGCTTTAACTTCATCAGCGCGTGTTCCTCTGGGCATGACTGGTAGGGTTTGGCGGAAGTCTCCAGCCAGTAACACTGTCAAGCCTCCCATAAGTTTGTTGGTGTTTCGGATGTCTTGGAGGGTCCTGTCTAAAGCCTCAATACCTGCTCTGTGTGCCATAGTGCATTCATCCCAGACAATAAGCTGACAATGTCGCAGCACTTCAGCCATGTTGCTTTGCTTTGATATGTTACACATGGGGGATTCAGTATGGTTGAGGTTTAGAGGCAGCTTGAAAGCTGAATGAGCAGTTCTGCCACCCTCTAGAAGAGTTGCAGCAATGCCAGAAGAAGCCACAGCTATGGCAATGTTACGTTTTGCTCGGATTTTTGCAAGGAGAAGGTTTATTAGGAATGTCTTACCAATTCCTCCTGGAGCATCAAGGAAAAACACTGTGCCAGTGGCTGACGTAACGCTGCTCATGATTTGCTCATAAACTGACTTTTGGTCACTATTTAGCAACCGCTCGTTATTTGTGACTATATTGGCTAATTGCGAGGTGTTGTAAGATGTCTCTTTCAAGTACTCGGGATTTGACGTAAGTTGTGCTAGTTCTGTTAAAGGTGAAGGCAAACCGTAATGATGAAGAGATTGACCTCCAATACCAATTACGTAGTTTTCAAGCAACTGTAGACAGTTGTTATAGATCAAATTTAACCACTGGTGGACTTCTGTTCGTATATGATCTCTTTCAGTCTGTCTCCTAATATCTTCTGCTATGCTGTGTTTATGTTTTTCCCATAGGTTTAAGAGGTTTTCCATTTGGCAGAACACCAACATGACAGCAAACAGTTCACAGATCTTTTGAGATGAGCGAGATAGAGCAGCTTCCTGTAGAGTCTCGTCCCAGTTGATATCGTCATGTAATAAACCGAGTGCCCTGCAGGCTGACTTATAGGTCGGATGTAGGACACCATCAACTGTTCTGAGAGATTTGAAAGATGTGGGACCTGTGATTTTGTTGAGCAGCAGTCGAAGATGGTAGCATTCAGAGTTATTTGGGTGTACAGTGTAGACCCGCCCCAGTACATTATCCTTTTTCACTCCCGAATGTCCTGGTACAGGGTTGCCCTGTTTCCTTCGACGAAACATGTTGTTTGCCCACACATAATATGATGGAATTTCATTATAATGAAGTTGTTTTGCAAAATCATCGTGTTTGCAAAGGTCAAAGAACGCTAAAAGGGTGGTGTGTGGTGGATTGTGTACTTTATCGGCAACGTTGCCTTCTGTGAAACAAATTCTTTGTCCGTTCTCAAGATGCACAGCAAGATGAACGACCGGAGGGAAACATTCGTGAATGGGAAAACAGAAAATGCGCCAGGCTGCTTTAGAGCTACTAATGTAACGACCAGCTTCGTATCGAGATACTTCGTCATTTTGATTTTGTATTGTAAATACTGCCTGGTCACTTCCCTTGTTAACATTCTTGCAGATGTATTTGATTGATTTTACTGAACTGCAAAATTCGACATTGATGTGAGCATTGAAGAAGCGGGACAGCACAGGACTATAAGGGACCACCCATCTGTTGTTGATATCTACTCCTTTGATGTTAATTGTATGACCTCCATCAGCAGGTGCGCGCTGGCGGTACTGAGGGTAACCATCTTCTCCGGTCTGAGTTTCTGAGATGAACGGACGCGGGTACTTCTTAGTGCATACTCTGTTGATCATGCACGGTGAGTTGATATTATGAGGTCCACATGGGCCGTGAATCATGGTGGATTTTACTATTTAGTGTAGGGCAGGGTCAGTCTGTGGATCAGGAATTTCCGCACGGATGACTTGATCGATGAGAGCTGGTTGAATCCTATCCTTTAGCCACAATAGAATGTGTGCATGTGGAATACCTCGCTTTTGCCACTCTATGGTGTACATGTAGCAATTTGTACAGCCGAAAATGTTACTCTTCGTGAGCAAGTCTATCATTTTGCGAATCTTGAGATGAAATACACGACTGATAAGGTTGTGGCGATCGTGAGGTTTTTGACGTGGAAGGAGAATTTCAGTGATGTCAGGCCATTTAGGATTGCAAGTCAATGTGAAGAATAAGTCAGGGCGGCCATAATGACGTACGTATGTCATTGCGTCTTGTGTACGCTCGTGCATATAGCGAGGTCCTCCAGTGAAGGAAGATGGTACTATCACAGCTTGACCAAGTTCTATTAAATCAGTGTCGTTTTTGTCAATAGCTTCTTTTAAGTGAACGTAATTTTCAGCTCGTAGTTTTTTCTGATTTAGTCTGATATAATTTAGTCTTTTGGATTCAATTTTTGCGTACATATCAACTAAAAACTGATTTAATAAAGTTTGGAAGAAAAGGATAGTATTATCATGATGTTGTCTGATCATAAGCCGGTATGAATGGAAGTTTGCTGCAGAGACGGTTTTGTTCATAGGTAACTTACTGGTAGCATGAACTTGAGGTATAGACACAGAATAGCCGTCTTCACCATAGCAGAACATGAGAGGATATTGAAGTGCATCATAGGATCTGTGGGTTTCCTTAATGCGTTGTAGTTTATTGTCTCTGGTTTTCAAGACAATATCTCTATTGTTGAACGTTTGCCCAACGATGACAACACCAACTTGATGAACTGTGGGTTTATTAAATCTGCCTTTGTGTGCATGTAATGGTTTTTTGTCTGCGTGAATGACAACTTTGAAGTGTTTGTCATCATCTGAAATACTGTCCGTTGTTGAGTGGAAGTCCTGGATGTAAGTGTTACAGTCATGGAGCATTTTTTGTAATTGCTTGACCAGGGGTATGTTAAGTCCAGAAAAATTAGTGCAGCGGATTTGTGCTTCCTTTTCATCGTCCCCGACGAAATAAATTTGCAAAAATTTGTGTTCCTCACTCGGCATAGGTAAAAGACTGCCAATCAAGTGATACACTTGTCCCTGAACTTTAAATGAAGGCATAAAATTTCTCTCAACGATTTGGTTAGCACCAAATGATG
Organism: Erpetoichthys calabaricus; assembly: GCF_900747795.2. Lineage (NCBI taxonomy): Eukaryota > Metazoa > Chordata > Cladistia > Polypteriformes > Polypteridae > Erpetoichthys > Erpetoichthys calabaricus. The sequence continues at coordinate 139,986,145 of NC_041395.2, read as the reverse complement.
TCATTTGAAATGCGCTGTTGTACTTTCGAATATTGTTCAAGAAATGTTCACTTTGAGGATGTTCGCCATTTAACAGGCCCTCAAGAAGGTCAGGAAGCTTACGTAAAGGAGTGAGAGAGACTTTACCACCGTTACAGCACAAACCAGGAGACTCGCATTTTCACTTCTGAGCTTGACAATAGTTACAGTGAACATCCATGGATCCAATGTGTACTGTTTTGTCAGACTCATAATGTATGTTTGGGTCGTACGCAAATCCACAATTGGCTTTTTTGAGCCAAACCTGTTGTTTTCGTATGAGCCGCTTTTCATTATTAGGATCGTATCTAGAAACAGAAGCTCTATTAACTTGTGGATTTGCCTCCGTGTATTTAGCGACCGCGTCCCTATGAACTTGTGGATTCGCTTGCGAGTATTTAGCGACAGCGTCCCTATGAACTTGTGGATGTGCTTGAGAGTATTTAGCGACAGCGTCCCTATGAACTTGTGGATGTGCTTGCGAGTATTTAGCCACAGCGTCCCTATGAACTTGTGGATGTGCTTGCGAGTATTTAGCCACAGCGTCCCTATTAACTTGTGGATGTGCTTGCGAGTATTTAGCCACAGCGTCCCTATTAACTTGTGGATGTGCTTGCGAGTATTTAGCCACAGCGTCCCTATTAACTTGTGGATGTGCTTCTGAGTATTTAGCCACAGCGTGTTTATTAACTTGTGGATTTTTCTGCGAGTATCTGGCAGCAGCTGCATGAAGTTGCTTCCGTCTAGCTGCATCAGAAAATCTACCACGACGTGTGATACGCCTCCTTTTTACTGTGTTCTCACAGCTTCGATTGCTGCTGTCATAATCGGCTCGAGCTGGATTTGTGTTGAACTGACATTCGGTATGTGTCAATCGATGTAAGCATACAACTGGCTTCATCAATAACTTCGCATCCATCTTTTGAGAGTTGAAATATTCATAAACATCAAAGTGTCCAGTACTCAAATCGTCACCTGTGAATCTAAGATGTTTAAGAGGCATTGACGGTTCTCCAAAGGTGTAAAATATTTTGCCATTTCGGTACACTTGAAAGCGACAACCAAACAATTCAGCGGCAGCCATCAACTCACATGCAGAACCATAGGTGAAGGGCTTAAGCATTTCAGTCTTATAGTGCTCCTGTGTAGTATAATTATCTCCTGTACCATCATCAGTCCACACTTTGAACCTGTCCCAGTCATTTAATACATAAGACACAATGTCCCTGCGGATATCAAAAGTGAGCCTGATATGTCCGTGCAATATGTAACACAGAGAATGGAAAAGGCAGGCGCCATCTCCGGGCATAGACACCACTCGGTAAGTGATAGTTCTTTGATTGATGGGGATCACCTCGATAGACATTTTAATAGGGGTAGAGATGGAAGAATAAAGGGAATGGGTACTTGATGAACAGCAGAGAAGTCACGGATTAAATAAATGAAATGGGTACGTGAACAGTAAAGTAAGTGTAAAATATCTACACAATAACTATAACAATCTTAACAAATGAACAATAAAACAGCGGATAACCCGTGGATTAAATGTGCCTTATAAACTGCGGAGCACCTTATGTGGGCAGGCAGTCAGGCAAAGAAAGGGATTCAAATATATAAACGAAGAAAACAACAGCAGAGAAGCCGCGGATTAAATAAAGGAAATGGGTACGTGAAGAATAAACTAAGTGTAAAATATCTACACAATAACTATAACAATCTTAACAAATGAACAATAAAACAGCGGAGAACCCATGGATGAAATGTGCCTTATATGGCGTTCGTTTATAACACAGCGAAAAAGATGTGTAAAGACCGCTTCACAAAAAAACTGCGGAGCGCCTTAGCTTCCTTGGTGAAGCAAGGAAAAAGGACGGCCTTATATCTCGTTCGTTTATAAAACTGTGGATAAGCTTTGAAAAGAATGCCTCCTTGGCGAAGCAAGGAAAGGAATTCACACACCACAGCGAAGAACGGCTTTATATGGGCGGGCAGTCAATTACGTGGGAGGCGTGGTGATTTCCGCAGCAGCCGCAGGGAGGCGTGATGATGCAAGACGCAACCGCCTCACACGGCGACTGAGCTGCCCGCTATGGCCGTATACAGTATACGAAAGTAGGTTCCAGTTATGACCGTTACGCGTAGAATTTCGAAATGAAACCTGCCTAACTTTTGTAAGTAAGCTGTAAGGAATGAGCCTGCCAAATTTCAACCTTCCACCTACACGGGAAGTTGGAGAATTAGTGATGAGTGAGTGAGTGAGTGAGTGAGTGAGTGAGTCAGTCAGTCAGTCAGTCAGTCAGTCAGTCAGTCAGTCAGTGAGGGCTTTGCCTTTTATTAGTATAGATGGCATGGAGTGCCTACGGAGTTAGTTTTGTGTCACAGTCAGACAGAACTGTACACTTAACAGATTTGGATACGAGTTTAATGTTAGTGGAAGCTTACTACATTTCCTGGTTTACTATCTGGTTTTGTTTTTGTCTGATAAAAACAATCATAATCAAAACTAGACACTGAATATGAAAAATTTCACAATTTTATAATTTTAAAAATATTTTCTCATGAAAATCACAGGGGCTTAGAAAGAACAGGGCTCTTGGATTTGAATGAGTGTGCAGACCCCACCTGGCTGTATTGAGGGAAACAAAGAACAACAAGCATGTAGTGTCAAGGTTAGGGGCTGTGAGACTTGAATAACCCAACATAAAGGACAGTAAACCCATAATGAGCAGAGTGGTCTCCCCTCAACTTTCTTGTATACTCAGATATGGAGATGGATATTTGAGGAGTAAACCTCAAGACAATGATTATATTTTTATATTATGTACATTAAGAAACCAGCAACAACAAATCAAATTAATAATATATTGAACAATTATTATAAAATTAAAGTTGAATAAATTGGACTCTGTGGCTGTATAAATAAAAAAAAAATCGAGTATGTGTTCAGGTAAAGTACCACTTCCGGGTGATGGATTTGGCCCAAAGGTTAATACAGATCTATAATTGTGGTGTAACAACCACATGCCAAATTTCATCCATCTATCTAGTTGTGTTTTTGAGTTATCGTGTTTACACACAGACACACACATACACGTGTGCGCGTACACACACAATTCCAAAAAACAGTATTGTTGGATATTGGTTAGTCTATAACATCAAGATTCATAAAAATATCGAGGTCGAATTTTTTCATGATTACTATACTTTCTCTATACTTCGTATATGAAAGTAAAAACGGTTTCTCCTGTGCGAAGTGGCAGGTGAATTGCTGTCAACAAAAAGCAGACACCTGAGAAATAAACTGAAACATTACTCACTCGTGATTTTTCTGTCCATATGGTAAACGTTTTGTTGACCAGCACATTCTGACTTTAGCTGTTTGAATTACATCTTGATATACAACAAGCACAAAGAAAGGCGACACGCAAATCGCTTTCTATTTCTCACACTTTACACACATGAATTCAGCTTGCTCTGTCACCACAAATGCTATGTGAACAGCCACCCACCGTCACCAGCCGCCGTTCACTAGATGAATATTTTCAGGCGGCTCGTGGTGGATGACATTCTGTTTTAGAGTTAAAACTTACAAGGGTTAAAGACTAACAGCAAGAATATTCATTCAAAAACAAAAAATAAAAATATTTTAGTAAATTATTATTTTATTTCAGTTAGTCTTTCCAGCTACTTTAATAGTTTCATTTAGTTTTAGTTTTTCATTTCAGTTTTGTTAATTATTTTATTTCAATTTACGAAAATGTTTTTTTAATAATAGTTTCAGTTTTGATTTTAGTTTTCGTTAACTATAATAACCTTGATACCTACAACCTTTGGAAGCAAGTCCCGTGATACACATGTAGAGCAGGTTAGAGATAATGGAAGTAATAAAATTCGAAAGTCTCCCATAAAGGAGAGTAAACATCGCATTAGCGCAAACAGAAAATATTACTCGTGTTTGAGGATGTCTGGGGGAGAAGGGAGACAAGGCAGTGAGACAAAAGGACAGCTGGTGTACAGGCTTTTAAACATTTGAAGCGCTGCACTAAATGCAGATCACGTGGCACAGCAGCAGCAGCAGCAAGCTGGCAGCTGATCGAGCAAAGTGGAGGTAAAAAAAAATTGTATCACCATTTAAGAGGGGTTTTAGAGGAGCAGCCATGTCTCCTTGGGGTGCGTTCAACCCCCATCTTCACAACGGCACACAGCACTGGCAAGGGGGGAAAGGGTTTGACGTGCGAAGTGAGCAGGGGACAAAGCCCCCTAGTTTAACTTATAATCAACTGATATTTCAAGTAGTGAAGCCATTAAAAAATAAATTACAGAAATCTGCAGTCCTTAACAGGAGAACTGGTGAAAGTTGATGACAGTACAAGTTTATTAAAATCAAGTTCTACTAAGGAAGAGTCAGGTTTCTTCAGCTAAGCTGGGAATCCTGAGAAGCAGTTTTGTTTAATTTATATTTAGCTGTAGGGAGCTGCCATACATGCATGTCTTTTTGGCTAGTAGTGAACTTGTCTATATCTGATATACAGTACATTCCAAACAGGAGAGATTCATGTAGAGCTAGGTCGTACTATTGAATGATGTAGCCTAATGGCAGCATTAGGGTATTGAAAAGATGTGAACTAACCACTGAAGTTTAAGGAATGCGATAACAGAAGCCTGCAGAGAGCTTGTTTTACCACTAAATATTCATTCAGAAAGGGTGTAGCATGTTCATAAGTAGCTTGTTCCAGTAAGTCCACTGTAGTTCTTAAGGTACTTGAGTGTTAAGTGTGTTAAGGTGAACAGTACAGCCATACAAGCCAACAGTAAAACCAAGAAGGAAATATTGGTAAACAAGTTGCTCTTCCTCATCTCAGCCATGACAAATTGCACAAGTAACTTATGTGTCTGTTCCATAGCCTAAGCATGCTCAAAACACACAGTTACCATTGTCAAAATCAACTTGTAATATGACAGAGTCAAGAAGACGTGAGCAGTTACAACAAAAGGGAACGTTTCAGTGTATCTCAATAGCTGTACCTGAGAAATATTGTGATATTTTAAACACAATACTCATGTTAAGCTAAAACAAATATTTAACTAAATTTCAACCAACTAGAAGCTGTAGGCATCAGTGGTAACCTACAAAGCTGGATGTCAAGGAGCAGGAGAAAAAGAACACAGATAAGAGGAGAATGCTTCACTGGGGGTGAGGTGGGGTGAGGTCATTAGTGGAGTCCTTCAGGGGTCTGTCCTTGGACCGTCAATTGTTGTGATTTATATTAATAACGTTGATTCTGGTATAGTTAATAAACTTGTGAAATTTGCAGATGACAAGTTGGAGCAATGGCAGACACTGAGGAGGCAGCAAAATCAATTCAGAAAGACATGGACAAGCTCCAAGAGTTGGGCAAACACTTGGAAAATGCAGTTTATTGTAGAAAACTGCAAAGTGCTACATATACACATGAGCAAAAGGAAAGTACATTATTAATAAAAGATGGGAGACACTATCCTACAGGAAGAAATCTTTGAAAAGGATTCAGGGGCTGTTGATTATGAATGTTATGCTCAGATTTTATAATGAGCAAGTGAGACTATATCTGGAGTACTGTGTGCAGTGCTGGTAACCACGCTTCAAGAAAGATACAGTATAGCAGCACTTTAAGGTATGCAGACTGGAGCAACCAGGTGCATCCCAGGACTTTCGCACTCTGATAGACTCAGAGAATTAAACTTGTTTAGGCTTGAGCAGAGGAGACTATGTGGAGACTACTGCACATTTTCAGAATTCTCAAAGGCTTTGCTAAAGTAGGTCTGGCAAAATTTTTTCAGCTTAACAGTGAATCATGTACACAAGGGCACCAGTGGAAATTATGGGAAAGTGCATTTAGGTTTGAAGACAGAAAGAACTTCTTTACACAAAGAGAAGAATGTGGAACAAACTACTCAGTCATATTGTTGAAGCAGAAACCCTGAAAACCTTTAAGAAGTACCTGGATGACACATTGTGACAGCTTAGCTATTAGCAAAACAAACAAGCTTGATGTACTGAGGAAGAACCACATTTGAAAAGCTTCTGTCAGCATAGGTACTGAATGGCCTGGCTTGATAGCTGATATTTTTTCTTCACTTCAGTGAAGTAAAGTTTAATAAGTAAATGATAGATAGATAGATCTTTATTGGATACTCTTATTTATTTTAAACTAGGAGGTGTGTACAAATGTCACTATCAGGTTTAGAAGACTGAAACTGTTTCTAAATATTGGCAAATGTCATGTACATGTGATTGATTTTATCTGCTAGATGGCAGCCAAAGCGTAAACGCTTTAGGCCACTATTATCCTTGAAATAAATATGACATCAGATAGTAGCCATGGCTGTCACTCATCATTTTTCAGCCACCTGTGAAAAAAGGAAATGTAAATCAGACTATGTAATGTAAGTAGAAAATCACAGAACAACAGTGCCTGCAGAGCAATACATATTGTAAACAGTATAACTTACTAGTACATGAAATTTATTGCTTTGAATGGTACCATACAGTTCAAAATTATCATATATAGAGTGCGCATACATTTTCTTTTCATATTATCAGTTAACAACAGAAGTACAGTAAACACAAAGTATAGTAAATTGATATTGATGAACAAAATCATATGATTAAAACTTTTTTCTTTATGTACTTTGCAATGTAAGTGAAATTAGTAATTAGTATGATTTTTAAAACAATATCACCTTCAAATGCTTATAATAGTGTATCTGTTGTAATCTAGAATTCTCTTCCATCTCTTTCTATTTAATTAAGCAGTTTCTCTTTTTGTAGTATTGAATTAGGTAGTATGTATTTACCATTTTTATGGATTTGGTACAGTTCATTTACACAAATTAGTTGTTGACTCATTTTACTACTGCTAAACCTAAGCAAGTACTAATATTCTTGTTTCAGCTCCTGAAATCGATGACTCGGCAGTTATGCAACTTGCTGAAATGGGTTTTCCACTGGAAGCCTGTAGAAAGGCAGTTTACTACACTGGAAATATGGGAGCAGAGGTGGCATTTAACTGGATAATAGCTCACATGGAGGAACCAGGTATGTTTTGATTTGTTTTCCTTTTTTTCTGGTCTGATTGCAAGTTTTCAGGTAATAATTTAGTGTAGCATCCATCTAAGAAAGTTTTTTTTTCTACAAGTTGGCTTATTTTTAACAAAGCAACTGGAATAATATAAGTATGTACAGGTGAAGTCTTGGTACATCAAATTCCATTAACATGAAAACCATACAAGACTGAAAAAACAATTCTCTTGTCTATCTGATACCAAACTTAATGTAATATGCACATTATACATGTCATGATGAACAGAGAAAAATATCATAACTACTTTTGAATATAATGGTTTGACATATTAAGCATTGACTCTTTCCTAAATTATAAGAATTCTCAAATGTACAATTGTGATCACCTTATTTTGATAATCCTATTGGACCTTGTTTTGTTAATTTGTTCTCCGCTTCTCAGATACTCATAATATTTTTACATACGGTATATTCATATGTCGAATTAACCTACAAAACATTTATTGGTTTGCTAGCTTACTAATTTGACCTTCTCTAGTAATGTTTGCAGAGGCTTACCTCTTAGTCCTGTGGAGACCTACCTTTTTAGTCCTGTATTAAGTCAGCTACTAACAGGGAGTGGCCTTTAAACCAGATCCAACTTTTCCATTAGTGTCATCCCTTGAATCATTTTTGGTGTCCAGGACACTCAGAATGTAGATTTGACATTGGTTCCCAAATGTTCTCTCAGTTGAAACTAGGAACGCTGTCATTCTGAGCCCCAACTCATCATTTAAAGGGCCAGGCAGTCTTAGCAGCCATCTGGGAGCCAGCCTGCTGTAATAAAAATAAGGCGTCTTTATATTCCTGACATGAACCACTTGCTTCCATGTATTGTTCTGAATGAATTCTCTGCCTACAATTTACCTGTTTCTCTTGACTTCACTCTTTCATCAGTACCCAAGGAGTGATTACATCCAGGGCACTTTTTAAATGGGTATGTCATGCTTCTCCCTAGTTTGTCATTTTTTCATACTAACATGCCAGTCACTATCATCAGCAGCAGTGCATTCTCTCTTCTTTCTCCTAGGACAGCAGTTCTCAAGTTCAGTATAGGGACCCCCTCACCGGTGGCTGCAAGTTTTTGTCCCAACCCATTTATTCTCTTAATTGATTTCCTACTATAATTAAGCAAGCTTTTACTTCACAATATCTGTTTTTTGCCTATTATGCTGTATTTTTACTGAATGAAGCAAGAATTTATTTGGGTATGAATTCATTATTTTTCCTTATATTTTTTTTTATTGTTTAATGTTCTGGTTATTTAGACAGTTATTTACTAGTAAACACAAAATTGGGTAACAGTGAAGTAGTTGCTCCTTTCAGAGTCACTTGTGCTGATGACTGTCCGGCTTATTATTAATTGCCATTATTCAGAAACATTTAAGAAAGCAAAATTCACAAAAATGTAGATTAAATATCAACAAAACAAATTCAGCACTTAAGGATACAGAGAAAATACAGCTATGTCTATAAGTGTAAATCTGATACCTCACTTTTTTAAATGCAAAATCAGGTCAAGTCAGATTGGGAAGCATGCACTGGTACAGCAGGTTGCTACACCCACCACACAACGAAAAAGCTCGGAATCCTGGTTGGCAACCACCCCCAGGCAGACACATGGTCCAATCCCACCCTGTGGAAATGATCCTTTATCTGTCGTAGCCAGGTGTTATGTGGGTGTCCCCTTGGCCTGGTCCAGCCACTCGGGTTCTCAACAATGAGTATCCTGCAAGCCGGATCACCCTCAGGGAATCTTGCCACACGGCCATAGTGCCATAATTGACGCTCCTTCACGATGCAGGTGATGTACCTCATTCAACACAAAGTCAAACCAGCAGCACCCAAGGATTCTCCAAAGAGACGCAGTACCAAAGGAGTCCAGTCTTCATCTCAGGTTGCTGGATAGTGTCCATGTCTCAAAACCGTATAGCAAAATAAATGCAAAATAAAAGGAAAAAATGGGTCATCTAAAGAACATAATCAATTAAAGGTATAAATGATTGATTGAGAAACTGGTTGGAACAAAAACCTGTAGCCATGAGTTGTCCCCAGGACTGAACTTGAGAACCACTGCCCTAGGGCCTTCCTGGGCTCTTATTATTGTCCTCTACCTCCCTTTGCCACTTTGGCAACTTATTTTTAGTCCCAAGTTATCACAATATACGTTCCTTAAGTATTGTTATTAACTATAGTACGATGTTGCTGTGCTTAAATAAAAGATACAAAGACAAAATAAATCATCTTTAAATGAGCTGTGTTTTATCTAACTCATAGTCAGTAAGTTTGGGAAAAGAAATATAAGCTATACACTGTAACTGTTTTATGTTTATTTAGGACTATTTAAATGAACAAACAGTCATTGCATGGAATGTACTATTTTTAAATAGGTGTTTTTGGAAGTTGTAGTTTTGTTTCTTCATGGAGTCAACAAATTTTTCTAATAAAGTCAAAGTGAACTTTATTGTCATCTCAACCATATACAAGCATACAGATAGATGAAATTGCAAAGCTCAGGGTCCATAGTGTAACAACATGCAATAAATAAATTAAAAATATAGTATAATTCTGTTCCAAAAATCATTTGTACATCATTGTGTGTACATGTGTTATTTTGGGTTTGGAGAGTGTGTGTTACCAGAAATAGAATTCTCCTTTAATTGTTATTATTGGTGCTGCACTTTCTATGTTTATGCATGCGCAAAAGAACATATTGAACATGCCTGATGCATAAAATCAAGCAAAGGAGTGGAATTGGAAATTACTTGAAAGTCTGCTTTTTTTCTACATCTGCAACTATGATCAGTAGTAATACTGCCAGTAGTTTATTAGACAACTGGCAGAACCACACTTAATGACATTCATTTAAATCCATACTATAAATTGGTCCAAATCAAATATAGCGGGTATTAACTGAGGAATGATAAACCCATTTCATACTTTCAAAAATTCTGCTTATGAGGAATCATCTGGAAAATGTTTCATGTAAATGTACTTTTGTTGCATGCTGAAAGCATTCAGATAAACTTTATCTTTAAATGTGTAAGTAGTTTTCTCTTTAAAGTGCATATTTTATTTATTTTTTTCTTGACTGTGTTATTTGGGAGAGGGCATTGTAATCTGAGATTTTTCCTTTTTGTACATATATTGTACGTTGATTATGCCAATAATGTGTTTTTCTTCCATAATGGAAGAAAATTTGTTAATATTTTAAAAATTTTGATTTATGTTATTTATTTTTTAAGAATGTCAATAAAGCATATTTCCTATCATTATCAAAACTGTATCACCTTGCTTTACAAAACATAGTGTCTAGTCTTCTTTTAAAATAACTCTGTAAATTCAGGTATGAACTTATATCAGGTGTTTCTAAAAAATGAAAAGTATAGGGGAAATGGATTCTAGAGACATAAATTAAACAGTAACTCAAAACTATTATTCTCTTAAAGCTTTGTAGTATCTTACAGTAAAATTCACAAGAACCGTAACTGTGATTTTGTTGCCGCATGTGTGAAACACACCCTGGTTTACTATTGCAAAATGTGTTTCTTCCATTATACTGTATTGTGTTGTGTAGGAAGACAACACTGACTTGATTACACTCTTCCATCAGGTTTTTCATTTGAAATACTACTGCACATTTGCTGCATTCACATGTTATTCGAATTTTCTGACTTACCCCATGTGATATGACACTTTTCCACATCATTTTGTACATGGGCAATACTAGTCTATAATTTTGAGATGAAAAAGAGTAAGCTGTTGATTTGCTGCTCAGTGCACACAAAAATGATTTAAAGTTTGCTTTTTTTCTTAAAATAAATTTAAATGCACTGAGCATGTACTAAGTACTTTTTATCTCACATAAGTGGAGATTTCAACATACAGTTTTATGTGAAAAAGTCATCCAAAGATGTGCGTTGCCTCTTCTGTAATATACTGTATAACTTTCCAGTTATCTATAAAGCTTTATCCATTTTCAGAGATCCTGAAAGCATCTGAAAATCAAAATTTAAACAAGAATAGAATAATAGTTTGTGACAAGGTCCATGCATACATTCAGTTTGGAGATGACATTTAGAGTAGAGATGAGCATTTCAGAAGTGTGAATTTAATTTAAAAAAATTGACCTTTTATTATTGGTGTGTAAATTACCTTTAGCGATATTCATTTATGCTGGTGCTTATTATAAGCAGGACAAAAATGCAGTTCAGTTAATTTAAATCAAAAGAGTTTTGTTTGAAACTAACATGTTTCCAAAGTAATTAGTGAGTGGTGGCTGGAAAATCTACTAGTTTTAGCAACGGATATTTTATTTTTCACTTCACAGTATACAGGAAAGTAATTGAAACTCATCATAATACATATACTTGAAAACCTGGGGCCTTATGTATGAAACCGTGCTTGCACTAGAAAGGTAAAAATGGCATATGGCCAAAAATATCTGATTTATAAAGGGTAACGAAAGGGAATAGAGGGAGTACAGTGGATGTGCACTTATTGCAACAAGTTACTTATGAACATGGTCCTTTGTTTCTGGATGAATATTTAGTGGTGAAACAAACTCTTTGTAGGCTTCTGCTACTGTGCCAAAATATTGCTAAAATAAGGTACAGCTGCCCCCTGCCTTAGATAAGTGGGTTTAGAGGATGGAACAAATATTATAATCTATCCTGTCCAAAGCAACTCTCACATGTACATTGCCAATCCTTAAAACACAAAAATGCTCTGTACAGTTTCAATTACAGGTTAGTATACTGTTTCAGATTTAGCTTGAAAGGCTGTTTCAACTTCAGTTTGTTGTATACAGTATTTTCCTCATTCATACAACCAAAAGACACACCTGTTGGGAAACAGATCCTCAGTAGACAGCATGACCGATTGAAAGTTAGTGTGTGTGGCTGTGACTTATGCCTGCCCGTGCAAACAGCAGCGTGCTACCCAAATCTAAATTCACACGTCACACAGTGAGAAAGTATCTAAAAAATAAGAAAAAATGTGATGTCTGCCTCTGTGATGAAATAAATAAGTAACAGAAAATACTCCAATTTTAAAATCCGTTAACTAAGTCACACCTGAATGTTGCTCTATGCGTATATTTTCAAATTTCTTAAAAAAGAAAGTGCTTATTTTGCCACAAGTAAAATATGTAGACAAACTTAAAAACCAGTGTTTTCTGTCATTTAAATATCATTAATGGTATCTGAGTTCTTTTTATGATGATTACAGGCTTATAAGTCTATGTAGACGCCTTAAAGCCATCCTCTTGGAGTTGTGTGCTACACCAGAACCTGTTACAGAGAGCATCACGTAGAAATCATGCAATCCCTGTTCCATTATAGCTTTAGAACAACCAGGTTTAGAAAATGGATGGGTGAATGGATGGATAGGATATCAGAATGTGATTGATGTGTTTTTGAAATGTGCATTGAAATGAGATTTTTTTTGTTCACTTTATTGACCTGCTCTCTGGAGCCACTAGAAAAATCTGTGTAGGACTAATGGAATGTTGAAACTTTTCATAACTTTAAGCCAATTTTCACACCATGTTTGTGTTTTAATAATCCCAAGTTTTGCACAAGAAATTGCTTACACACACTTATAGAGCATAAACAAGTTTTATACATTAGGACCCTGGTAAATATACAGCCATGCGTATTATTTTTGGTCATATAACTTGCTGAATTGATACTGTAGTGAAGGGCATATTGATAATAATAGAGAGGCTATATATTCACTTGGAGTATTTTTTTAATTAAATTTTATTTATTTTAAGATATATGCATTATATGAGTTATAATTCAGAAATCTAATACAAATTGCTGTAAAGGAAAGCTGAAAAAATTAGCCCAATCAAAATACAATCTTTCCAACTTAAAGAAAGAGTTAATATTCGTGAATCTTAAACAACGTTAAAAGCCAGAACCATACCCAATGCAGACAGCTAACAAAAAGCCAATTATGTTACGCTTCCTCATACTGATTAAAACTACAGGGGGTAAACAGAAACATTGGCAGAAACACAGCAGGTGTATTTAAGATTAGCATTAATGAATTCTTGCCAGATTCTAAAGAAGCTCTTCACAGTTATATGTAAAGAATTTGTTTTTCTAGTTTTAGGTAATGTAAGAAATAAGATTTTGTTCTGCTTTTTAAAAATAAAAAAAAACGAGAGAAGACACATAAAAGGATGCCAAGGACAAGGAAATGGAGCAAAAGCAAATTATTTAAATGAGGGTCAGAAGCCAAGAGATTAAAATAAAACGAAAGTAAGCTTACCAAAATGCTAATTGGTCCTTGAAATCAAATGTAACATAGCAGAAAATTGTATCCCTAAAGTCTTTTGAAAAACTTTTTACACTGCAAAATTTGTTTTCATTTTCCAGAAACTTGAACAACCATTCTATAGTTAGTCAAACAATAATGGTGTAACGATGCTACATGCTTGCTGATTACATGCTGACAATGCAACAGAATGGCTGTGTCTGCAAACAGACCTCACAAACAGTCTTAATAACCATAAACAATGTGGCTATGCCCCAAATGATGATAACGTTACCAAACAAAAATCACACACAAAATGACATCAATGATTTAATAATAAATGCAAAAACAAATTGCATTTGCACTAAAGAGACAAAAGTGAGAACTCTGATTACAATTTCAACACCTGTGACTTGAGCTTTAAATTAAAAACGTTTTAAAGGTAATACAATCAGGCATTCATCTAACTGGATGCAGACTGCAGTGGCTCAGTGAATAAGCTGTATTGCTTCTTCAGAGAGCTAGAACAATAGTTTTTTTTTTGTTTGTCTCCAGTATACATTTATTTGAACAACAAGCAAACTGTTTTGTCTCCTGATTTATTGGGCATGCAAAAATAACAGTTGGCTAGATATACTGTGTTTTAATTGGTTTTTACTTTCTCTGTATTTTGCATATGAAAGAAGTATTGTTTTCACTAATAAATCAACTATGGGTTTTCAAATGAAAAACACATTTTGATATCCCTAGAATATATTTTGAACATTTTTGTAAAGACGTGTAACTGTGTATTTTTGTGTCTGTTGTAAACATTTTGTGTACCCTGTTACTCAAGACGGGGCGGCACGGTGGCGCAGTGGGTAGCGCTGCTGCCTCGCAGTTGGGAGATCTGGGGACCCGGGTTCGCTTCCCGGGTCCGCCCTGCGTGGAGTTTGCATGTTCTCCCCGTGTCTGCGTGGGTTTCCTCCGGGCGCTCCGGTTTTCTCCCACAGTCCAAAGACATGCCGGTTAGGTGGATTGGCGATTCTAAATTGGCCCTAGTGTGTGCTTGGTGTGTGGGTGTGTTTGTGTGTTTCCTGTGGTGGGTTGGCACCCTGCCCAGGATTGGTTCCCTGCCTTGTGCCCTGTGTTGGCTGGGATTGGCTCCAGCAGACCCCCGTGCCCTGTGTTCGGATTCAACGGGTTGGAAAATGGATGGATGGATGGTTACTCAAGACAAAATTTATTTATTCTTAAGAAATTTTGTGGACAACTTTTGCTTTTATTAGTCTTAAAATACTACATTTTGAATGAAGGATTTCAACAATTCAGTTTTGAACTTTTAAAGTTCAAAATTTATAAAGAAGATAACAACAATAGCCAAATCACTGTTTGGAAGTGTACAAAATTTAGCATATGCATTTAGGAGTTAGAAGGATGTTTTCAAATGCAGTAGTTAAAGCATATAATCTCTAATTACAATGATACATTGATTACCTTTTATATCTTTATTAAGTTACCATGATGTCTGTTTGTGATAGATACTTATTTTTGTTTAAAAAAAAAGAGCATTCAATTTTGACCTTGGCACTTCAGTTTATGAGTTGGGGTTGCTAGCTGAAGACATCCCAGCCATATTATGGAAGGTGCAAGTTCCTCTCCTTCTTCTGTTCCACTTCACCACCTAACTAACAGCTAATGTGTGGTGAACGTATTAGTCTAAAAATGGCTGCCGTCACATCATCCAGGTGGATGCTACACATTGGTTATGGTTGAAGTAGCTCTCCACTCAGTGCTTTGAGTGGTGAGAAAAATGCTACATAAATGTAAAGAATTATTATTAAATTAATGAAGTCAAAATATTGCATATTTTTAGTTATAGAAAAAATGTAATTAGATTTTTTAACAGATTTGCATTTAAAGCAGACTAATAAGAAAAGTAAATATTTGTGGCATTGCAGATTGTATATATTTTGGTACATCCACACATATACTGTACAGTAATACCTAATGTAACAAAGTAGATGTGCTCTGGGATTTTAGTTCATTATAAGAAACTTTGCTGTTTCAGGTTGATTTAACATAGGATTCTCCTAATGGTCTGGCAAGGAAGGAAGATATGGTGTTTTGGGCTGGTGTTGCGGAGCTTATGTTATCTGCCATCTCCTTCCTTGGCTATCATGCAGTGCTTCTGCCAAATGTCCTGATTTTGCATGGCTCCTTCCATGCAACTCCACATACTATCATCTGCATTGTACACTGCTGAATCATTCACTAAGCTTACTCCACAGTGCACCTCACTTGGGCTCAGAGGCAACAACATCATCCATCTCACTTTCCCCAACTCTGAAATAATTCAAGCCAGGATCATTAAGTAAAGTTGCCGATGGCAATGCACCCAAACTAATAAACTATCAGCAGTAGAGAAGCGTTTCTGAAGTGTTTGCAGGTAAGTAGTCTCTATTCATGCTCCCTCTTCCAGGTTCTGTATTAGCTTTTTTTAATGACTGGGTGCTAGTCTTGATGACTCTGCTATTTTGTGTATATTTTTTACATTTTGTACATTTTCTAAAATCTACATTTTAATTTTTAAACACATTTCTTTGCCTTTTCTGGCATAATGGGCAAATTATATTTATTGTTTAAAAAATTAAGTAATTACGGTACATGTGAAATAACTAAACACTCAGATATAAAAATTTGCATTTTATAGGATGCATAATACTAACAACTTTTGTGTATAAGAAAATTGCACAGTGACAGCACTCTAGCAGACTGGTAGTTAAACTTGCACACTTGCTATAGGGTGTTTTCTGCAGACTTTTAAAAAGGAGCTTTGTTCTCATAGAATTAGTTAATCGAGGTGTTACTGTGCTTGCATAATCAAACCAATTTTATCCAGTCAAAATATTTTTTCATCATGGTGTACAGGACTTCATACTTGTATGACATATGTAATGTTTCAAAATTGTTCTTATTTTTTGATGGTGACAATTGTTTTAGCCAACAGTTACTATACAGTTTAAACATTTGTTTCAGTAAATGGCTCATTTAGCATGAGTTGTCTTTTTACAAGGGAGGAAAGTAGTGTGCCATGACAAATTAAGGAGAACAAGAAAGATTTTGTGGGATGATTTTTTTTAATTTATTTTTCTGTTGGTTAGAAAAAGGATGACATTATCCTTTAGATGAGCTTTACCTCTTTCTTTAGTTACTGATAAAAGGATAGATCAGGAGATGAAAGATGCTGTTTCTTATCTTGATAGGGACTTGGACAAATCAAGGTAAAAAAATCATGCAAAAGGTCAGAACCAGTACACAATATTTAGGCACCAAAACAAAAACACAAAGCAGAATTTAAAGTCAAAATGTATGGTCAGAAATCTAAACTAGCAAAGAGTCCCTAAGTAAACAAAACATGAGATAGATGAATAATTTTTGAAAAGAGATTATTCAGAAGGCTGAATGCTTTGAATGCTGCAGTACCATCAGAACCAGTCTGCAGGTGACATCATGTATTGCAACCTCTGAGTACATGCCACTAATAACAGATGGCTGTGTCTTTCTAATGGGAGCCTAATAAAAAAAACTGAAGAAAAAAAGTAAACAAAATTGCATTGATGTAAACATAAAATATCGTGGTAAAATAAATGTCCAAAAACTAAGTATAAAAAATGGAAGTAAAACTGAATTCAGTGAGGTTCCGAATTTAAAAGGAAAAATACAAAGACTTAGAAAGAAATGTATAAACTGACTTAAAAATTAATAAAGTAGCAGGAATCCAGACTGTACAAATTCAGTTAACACTAAAAGTGCTCCCATCTGTCATTTGTTAACTTATTGTTGTTGTTAATTTATAAATTTATTGATCATTCTGACTTAAAATTAGAATGTATTATACAGTAATCCCTCCTCCATCGCGGGGGTTGTGTTCCAGAGCCACCCGCGAAATAAGAAAATCCGCGAAGTAGAAACCATATGTTTATATGGTTATTTTTATATTGTCATGCTTGGGTCACAGATTTGCGCAGAAACACAGGAGGTTGTAGAGAGACAGGAACGTTATTCAAACACTGCAAACAAACATTTGTCTCTTTTTCAAAAGTTTAAACTGTGCTACATGACAAGACAGAGATGACAGTTCTGTCTCACAATTGAAAGAATGCAAACATATCTTCCTCTTCAAAGGAGTGCGTGTCAGGAGCACAGAATGTCACATAGATAGAGAAAACAATCTCTAGCAAACAAATCAATAGGGCTATTTGGCTTTTAAGTATGCGAAGCACCGAGGCACAAAGCTGTTGAAGGCGGCAGCTCACACCCACTCCGTCAGGAGCAGAGAGAGAGAGAGAGAGACAGAGTTTGTTTTTCAGTCAAAAATCAATACGTGCCCTTTGAGCTTTTAAGTATGCGAAGCACTGTGCAGCATGTCGTTTCAGGAAGCAGCTGCACAAAAGATAGCAACGTGAAGATAATCTTTCAGCATTTTTAGACGAGCGTCCGTATCGTCTAGGTATGCGAACAGCTCCCCTGCTCAATCCCCATACGTCAGGATCACAGATAGTCAGCGCAAGAGAGAGAGAAAAGTAAGCAATCTAGCTTCTCAGCCATCTGCCAATAGCGTCCCTTGTATGAAATCAACTGGGCAAACCAACTGAGGAAGCATGTACCAGAAATTAAAAGACCCATTGTCCGCAGAAATCCGCGAACCAGCAAAAAATCCGCGATATATATTTAAATATGCTTACATATAAAATCCGCGATGGAGTGAAGCCGCGAAAGGCGAAGCGCGATATAGCGAGGGATCACTGTACACTAAGATAACACCAAAAAAACCATACATTGGATTATGAACTAAAAAACATAAAAATATATCTCAAAGTTTTGCTTTGTATAGGACATCTGTAAGTAAGTTCCAAAGCTTATATATACAGTAGTTCATCCTATTTCCTCTAAGCAAAACCATATCTGGATTATAGCAAGGGCAGTATCCCAGGGCCCCAACCTGTAGGGCGACATCAGAAACATGTTTTTTGCAGAGAAGTTGCTATGTTTGCCTATGATCTTGTTTGCTGAGTTATTTCCTGAAAGTTCGTCCTACTTAGGCTAGGTTTTTTTTTTTAGCCTGCACCCAATGATGTTTAGCAAGGCTACATTATTTCACCTGATTAAACACAGTAAATGCACTTGTTACTTTAGTAACCCTCACCCTGTGCGTCTTTCTGGTCTTTGGGTGCAAAAGATGGAAAGTCAGTACTGATCTATTTTTCATATAAATTGCAACACTGGGAGTTTGTTCACCTTTCACAAATGGAGTTACTGAATGTATTAAATGTTATACTATAAATTATCTTTAAGTATTACCTCCTCACTTAAATATTCTGTAAAAACTAATACACAATTTTTAAATAAATCACAAAAAGTGTAGGTTATAGTTTCAAAAAAAAAAGCAGATTGTGGGAGGTAGATCGAGTGTGCAGAGTAACCCAGTTTGATATCTTTTTAGACCAGGGCACTGGTGGTCAATGAGTAATGTAAATGATTAAATTAAATGGGATTCTTCCCCCCTTTACAGATGCAGCAAAAATATAACACATTTAAGCTTAATACTTATTTTTCTTTTTACCTTTGATTTAGGAATTATGTATCAAGCCATCAGGTTCCAAATAACATGTTTATTAAGGTAACATTCCTAACCATGAAAATGCTCTTTAAATGTTGATATTAAAGCAGTTAGAAAAATAAAAGGAGACTCATAAATATGACAGTTATTTCTCTTTATGATTAATGAGAAAGGAAACCAGGTATTGTTTGCTATGGTGGATGCTTAACTGTTTTAATACAAAGCAATAGCAAAACAAGGATCTCCAGTTCAAGAGTGAAACAGAAGTGGATTGGGGCAAAATGTATTTTTAAGGCACTAAAGACTTGTTTTAAAACTGTTGTTAGTACACCCATTAAACAAAAAGTAGAGTAGTATGGTAGGAAAATCTGTCCATTTTATAAATGACAATTCAAACTAACAATTGAAAATTATAAAAACACTGATTGTGGAAGAAATATGCAAATGCAGAAGTATTGCAATATAGCATGTCTGGCGTAATATGATGCTGATATTAAAACAAGATTTAAAAAAGGACTGTTCATTTACAATAGAATGTCAGCATTTGTCTTCAACTAAGGTATGGTATTTACTGCATTAACTGTTACAAACCCTCTCTCTGTTTTGTTTCTCTTCTTTGAATCTTCTGTATCCTGTGTCAAAAACAGGGCATGTTAAAACCCATTGAGGCATTCCTTGTGTGATTTTGGGCTACACAAGAAATAAATTGTTGTTAAAGAGTAGTGCACAGTACACCAGTATAAATTTGTTAACAGGGCAAATTCTCGAATATCATTTTTACCAAGGTTCAGCACATCAAAAAGCCATTTCTGTTACTTGTCTCAAAAGGTTTCTCCTTTGTTGCAATGGCTGTGGATGTGGAAAAAGAAGGGACAGACAGATTGGCCAAGGCAGCCTTACATCCATGTGACAAACAAAATGAAGAGCTGGCTAGGGAAAAAAGTTTGTGCCATCAGCCGACACAGGCTTCTACTTGGTATACAGTATGTAAATTTGAATGTTCACAAGCAATTAAGCAGCATATAGCCTATATGTCCTAAAACTGATAGTGTGTTTGTTTCAGTGATTGAATTTATATTAAGACTGTCAGGTCAAATATCACTATTCAAATATAATTTAAATCTATATGAAAAAAATTCTTATTTGAAAACAAATATTGACATTAGATTGTAAAAGAATGGTCCTTTTTTTTTTTTTATCTTGCACTAATTTTGGCATAAGGTTACTCCAGACATGCTATGCTATAAAACTTCTCCCTTTTGTGCATCACTTCCTCCATTAGTGTACATTTTCATTTATTTTTTTAACTTTATGAAACAATAATATAAGTAAATTGTGTACCTAAAGAATTACATACACATCCAGTACCATATTTATATACTATCTTTAAAAATTCTATGAAATAAAATTTTATTTAATCATTTAACATTTCATATTACACTGTTCACAATGATATTCCATATGTTAATACGTAGCACTGGTGTTCATTTTAATGATTTATACATACTGACATAGGTGCACAGGAATGGAAGGGGGTGGGGAGGGTGTTTATGACAGCCCTGGTGCAATGCTAGAGAAAAGTTGCGAAGGTAAAAATTATGCTTTTTTTTTTTCTTTCATTTCATGTTTCTGTAAGAAGATTAAATCCATGTTATAGCACATAAGTGCTAAATAAGTTATCTTTGAGTGGCACTAAAACCAAAATAAGTCTGTAGTACCTCTGTATTTAATTCACCAGTCTGCCAGCTAGCTTGCAGTGCTAACTGCTCTAATATAATGACAAAATTCTACGAAGTAGAAGTGTAATGATTATCCCTACCCATGAGTCAGGTTTGCAGTATCTTCGCTAACTTATGCAAAGAACACAACACAACCATCCAAGTAATACAGTGTCAGTTTCTAAGTGAGATAGCAGCTGCAGAGATCTTTTCTAGCGTGCAATGAGCAAAGGTGTAGGTAGAGCAGTGTTTTCCAACCATTTCTCTGTGGTCATTGTATAAGTGTAAACTAGCAAAATACCCGCGCTTCGCAGCGGAGAAGTAGTGTGTTAAAGAGGTTATGAAAAAGAAAAGGAAACATTTTAAAAGTAACGTAACATGATTGTCAATGTAATTGTGTTGTCATTGTTATGAGTGTTGCTGTCATATATATATATATATATATACACACACAGACACACATAAACATATATATACATATACATATATCTACATATCTACATATACATATATCTACATATACACATCCACATATATACATATATATATATATATATATATATATACAGATATCAACATATATATACACATACATATACACACATACATACACACACACATATACATATATACATATACACATACATACATACACATACATATATATATATATATATACACACAAATACATACATACATACACACACACACACACACACACACACACACATATATATATATATATATATATATATATATATACACACAGACACATATATATATATACACACAGACACATATATATATATATATATATATATATATATACATTGGAACCTCGGTTCATGACCATAATTCGTTCCAAACCTCTGGTCGTAAACCGATTTGGTCGTGAACCGAAGCAATTTCCCCCATAGGATTACATGTAAATACAATTAATCCGTTCCAGACCGTACGAACTGTATGTAAATATATTTTTTTTAAAGATTTTTTAAGCACAAATATCGTTAATTACACCATAGAATGCACAGTGTACTAGTAAACTAATGTAAAAACATTGAATAACACTGACACAAAAAACCAGGCTCCTTCCTCGGCTGCACACACAGGCTCTCTCTCTCTGCAGAGCGTGAGCCCCCCTCCTCCCTCCTCAGCTGCACACGCAGGATCTCTCTCTCTGCAGCCGTGAGCCCCCCTCCTCAGCTGCACACCCAGGCTCTCTCTCTCTGCAGCGTGTGAGCCTCCCTCTCTCAGCAGCACATGAGCTCTCTCTCTCTCTCTGTAAAATTGCAGCAGTTCGGCTGTAGCCTTACAATCCGATCGTTGTATAAACGCTTTTTTTTTTTTTTTTAAATGAGTTTTAAGCACAGGGGGAAAAAAAGGAACATTTGAACAAATCTGAACTTTACTTAAAAGCCAACCAAGACAGTAACGTTTTAGGAGTTCAGGCTAATAGCATTACAACCCGATCGCATTAAACACGCTCTTTAAATGAGTTTTAAGCACAGGGGGAATAAAAGGAACATTTGAACAAATCCGAACTTTATTTAAAAGCCAACCAAGACAGTAACGTTTTAGGAGTTCCGGCTAATAGCATTACAGCCCGATCGCATTAAACACGCTTTTTAAATGAGTTTTAAGCACAGGGGGAAAAAAAGGAACATTTGAACAAATCCGAACTTTATTTAAAAGCCAACCAAGACAGTAACGTTTTAGGAGTTCAGGCTAGTAGCATTACAACCCGATTGCATTAAACACGCTTTTTAAATGAGTTTTAAGCATATGCAAAAAATAAACATTTGAAAAATAGAGAAAAGTAACATTGCAACACTTTCTTCTCACCATTCTTCACTTGCTTAGAAGCCATGGTTAACTGCAAAAGCACACGAAATACTGTAGAGCACAAAGAGTTCACAGGTAAAGCACGCACTCTGACTGAGAACAATGAACAGGGAGAGGCTGAACACGTGCTTAAATACAGTAATCGGCACGTACGAACCATAAGGGAAATGAAATAGAGCACAAAGACTTCACAGCGAAAGCACGCACGCACGGAGAACAATGCAACACGTGCGGCGCACAAACCGAAAGGGAAACTGGCTTGTTCGCAAGCGTTACCTGGTAGGTAACCACCCATACAATCAGATTGTGATTCAGACTACGAATGCCGTGAATGTAATTACCCCGATCTACATGCTGTCAAATAAACGAACCACACGCCGTGGTGCAATGTTAGGGGCTTCGCCTCTAGCGCTGACGTCCGAGGTTCGATTCCCGTAAGGGAGTGCAGTGAGTGTGTACGCCTGATGAGCCAAGAATTAGGGCGAAACACGTGTCGCGTACTCTTTGCATTATTTGACAGTAAACTATTTTCAACCATTCTATGATCTGCTTCTCACAACTGAAGGCACCGTGGCGAATGTTAGCTGACTTGCTGGCCAACATATCTACATATATATACACATATATATATACATATCTATATATATATATAAACTTGTATTTCGCGAATATGGTATTGCAAACGGCAGCGGGAGCGTTTCTATAAACTCAATTTAAACTTACGGTTTACACCGTGCTTTGTTTCCGCAGTAGCGAAGTGATCACTCCTGCTGCGTTCAGTCAGTTCACGTGAGCCGCTCTCTTGTGTGATGTTGCGATGTCCACGGCTTTATTTAATGTTAGCTAAGACCCGGCACTTCAAAGTTTCTCGCTACAGCAATTTTAACTCCGTTACAAAGTGATCCAAATGTCATTTATACCTCGTGTCTTCTCATTAAAGTTGTATCTCGCGAATATGGTATTGCAAACGGCAGCGGGAGCGTTTCTATAAACTTAATTTAAACTTAAGGTTTACACCGTGCTCCTCTTCTTATTGTTTTGCTGCCTTCTCAATTGTGTAATGAATGTTTTCTTCAGTGCTCTTTGGGGCTCTTCCTTGTTTTGTACATACTGCGTTCACAGTCAGTTCACGTGATTACGTGGGAGGCGTGATGACACGATATGCAACTCCGCCTCCCACGGCCAGCGAGCTGCAGTCCATTACAGTATATGGACAAAAAAGAGGTTCCAGTTATGACCGTTACGCTTTGAATTTCGAAATGAAACCTGCCTAACTTTTGTAAGTAAGCTGTAAGGAATGAGCCTGCCAAATTTCAGCCTTCCACCTACACGGGAAGTTGGAGAATTAGTGATGAGTCAGTCAGTCAGTCAGTGAGGGCTTTGCCTTTTACTAGTATAGACTAGCAAAATACCCGCGCTTTGCAGCGGAGAAGTAGTGTGTTAAAGAGGTTATGAAAAAGAAAAGGAAACATTTTAAAAATAACGTAACATGATTGTCAATGTAATTGTGTTGTCATTGTTATGAGTGTTGCTGTCTTTTATATATATAATATACACACACACACACACATATATATACATATCTACATATACACATATCTACATATATATATATACATATACACATCCACATATATATACATATATATATATATATATATATACACATATCAACATATATATACACACACACATATACATATACACATACACACATACATACATACATACACACACACACACACATATATATATATATATATATATATATACACAGACACATATATATACATACATATTTACATATCTACATATATACACATCTACATATATATACATATCTACATATATATATATATATATATATATATATATATATATATATATATAGACATACATACATACATAGATTGACACATATATATATATACATATCTACATATATATATATGTAATTGTGTTGTCATTGTTATGAGTGTTGCTGTCATATATATATATATATATAGCAAAATACCTGCGCTTCGCAGAGGAGAAGTAGTGTGTTAAAGAGGTTATGTAAATATATATATATACATATACATATATACATATATATACATATCTACATATACAGATATCTACATATAGCAAAATACCCGCGCTTCGCAGCGGAGAAGTAGTGTGTTAAAGAGGTTATGTAACCATATATATACATAAACATATATACATATATATACATATCTACATATACACATATCTACATATACATATACACATCCACATATACATATATATATACATATACAAATTTACATATCTACATAAATATATATATAGATATAAATATAGACATACATATATACATACATACATTCATATATATATATATATATATATATATATATATATATATATATATATATATATATATATATATATACTGTATATATACATATCTACTTATTGGCTCCTGTATTTAGAATATAGCAGGTTGGATAATGGATGAATGGACATCTGTATGCATAGCCCTATTTGCCCGTTTTCGTTTTTTTTCTTTCTTCAGTAATATTTCAGTAAACCCGGAGCTTGTCAGTTCAAATCCTGGTACTGACACCACTGTGTGACCCTGAGGAAGTCACTTCACCTGCCTGTGCTGCAAAAAACAAAAGTAATGTAAGAAATTGTACCTCAGATGTTGAAAGTTGCTGGAATAAAGGCATAAGTAAAATAGATAAATATGTATTATACACATAGGAACTATTCATTTATTTTCAGTTAAGTCATCTGCAGCAAACTTTTATAAATGAGGGTTTCTCATTTTTAGATAGTGCAAACTGTTTCTTCTTTATTGAGGTTTTCTCTTGGAGAGCTTTTTTCATTTCATTGAAAATTAAAGCAGCAGCTGCCAAAATATGTAGGTTTCTTAAATTTATAAAGTAACATAAAAGGTTTAAATACTGGTTATCCTTTTACACTAAAATATTACTAAAGAGATACAAAAAAAGTAAAGTGGATATGTTCTTTTTCTTTAAGGAGATTAAATATTACTGAAGAAAGAAAAAAAAAAAATAAAACAGCCAAATGGGGCTATGCATACGAACTTAAAAGGTTTAAATAAAACAGAAATATATATTTTATTTTTACTTGCTTAACTTGTGGAGGGTGTATCCTGTAGCAAAGCCCTAATTTTTTTCGTGAAAGCCCGTTTCAGTCAATAAGTCTTAAAAAAAAGGTGTAAAGATATTGACAATAAGCTAAGCAAACCCAGGAAGACATGGAATCGTTTAAATCAAGTATTATTACATCTTCCTTTCTTAAAGAGAAGTAAGGCAGTACTTATAAGCTTACATATTTATATATAGACATACATAGATATATATATATATCTATATCCGAAGCCGTGTAAGCACACTCTTGAGAATGCAACGTATAGTTGTACAGAAGAAAAGCAATCTTGCCTCAAATGAATGGCAACCTTTTGTAGGTCTATGAACTTAATTTAAACTTTAGGTTTACACGGTGCTTTCTTTCCGAAGTACCTGCACTCATGAATATGTCTGTATGTGTCAGTCGGTCAAATCCACGCGCTTCGCACCGGCGAAGTACCGCTTTTAAATTTTTATTAAGAAGAAAAGAAAACCTTTTTAAATTGAGGGAAAATATACTAATAACAGTTTGTTAAGGATCTGTTTTTTTGTGAAGCTGCCTTCACTCGAGTGATCACTTCGACCTGACTTGCTGGCCAACTATAAGCGTTACCTGGTAGGTAACCACCCATACAATCAGATTGTGAATCAGACTATGAATGCCGTGAATGTAATTACCCCGATCTACATGTTGTCAAATAAATGAACCACATGCCGTGGCGCAATTTTAGGGGCTTAGCCTGTAGCGCTGACGTCCGAGGTTCGATTCCCGTAAGGGAGTGAAGTGAGTGGCTGGTTACCTACCAGGTAACGCTTATGGTTGGCCAGCAAGTGAGGTAACATCAGCCACGGTGCCTTCAGTTGTGAGAAGCAGATCATAGAATGGTTGAAAATAGTTTACTGTCAAATAATGCAAAGAGTACGCTACACGTCTTTCCCCCCTTATTCTTGGCTCATCAGACGTACACACTCACTGCACTCGCTTACGGTAATGGAACCTCGGACGTCAGCGCTAGAGGGGCTTCGCAGCGGTGAAGTATTGCTTTTAAATTTTAATTAAGAAGAAAAGAAAATCTTTTTAAATTGAGTCTTAAAAAGAGGTGTAAAGATATTGACAATAAGCTACGCAAATCCACCAAGAAATGCAATCGTTTAAATCAAGGCGCGAGTCGAAAAACACCATCCCATAATATTAGTTAACGATTAACACATTTGTATATGTATTGTAAGCATACAATACAACTGATAA
Organism: Erpetoichthys calabaricus; assembly: GCF_900747795.2. NCBI lineage: Eukaryota > Metazoa > Chordata > Cladistia > Polypteriformes > Polypteridae > Erpetoichthys > Erpetoichthys calabaricus. The sequence continues at coordinate 139,959,225 of NC_041395.2, read as the reverse complement.
TATGTTGCGCTTATTTATCTGGTGTACCGACATTTTTGCGCGTTTAACGTCTGAAATCTAATGTGGTTTGTGCCCTTCAGAATGAAAACAGTTTGCATTTACCTTTTTAATAAAAGGCGAGCTTTTAAGCCTGAGAAATCACCCCGTAAATGCACACGTTTAATTGCACATGTGTTAATATGTATGCTTACAAAGTATTAAAAGACACTGAACAACGTCATTTACCTTTGTTCCCGCATTTGATAAAAGGCGAGCTTTTAAGCCTGAGAAATCACCCTGTAAATGCACACGTTTAATTGCACGTGTTAATATGTATGCTTACACAGTATTAAAAGACACTCAAAAATTAACGTCATTTACCTTCGTTCCCGCGTTTGACTCGTGCTGTAAATCTCTTCCTTGTTTTTAGTTCACGTGATTACGTAGGAGGCGTGATGACGCGATACGTGACTCCGCCTCCTAGAGAATATGGACAAAAAACAGGTTCCAATTATGACCATTACGCGTAGAATTTCGAAATGAAACCTGCCTAACTTTTGTAAGTAAGCTGTAAGGAATGAGCCTGCCAAATTTCAGCCTTCCACCTACACGGGAAGTTTGAGAATTAGTGATGAGTGAGTCAGTCAGTCAGTCAGTCAGTCAGTCAGTCAGTCAGTCAGTGAGTCAGTGAGGGCTTTGCCTTTTATTAATATGTATAGATTATGCCATTAATTCTTTTTTAATTCCTTTGTGTTGATTCTACATTAAATTTGTAATTCAGTGTATATTCATGATTTATGTATTAATTTTATAATTACATGTTTTAATGTTAGATTCACTTAATTGCGATTAATTATATACATTTATGTGATTAATTAGTTATTTTTTTAATTGAATCCTAGCCCTAAATTTAACATAATATATAAAAGGCATGTAAAAGTGATGAATATGTGCTCTGTTCCTATCTACTTTATAAGTAGATGTGTAAAAAATACTTTTTGTTTAAAATACAATGCTGTGTAATAATTTATGCAATGCTATGTAATCATTTGGAATGTTTAATATTTTAAAAGTTTTATTTAATGGTTTTGAACGTGATTACAATGGCTATATGTTATTTAATATTCTTAATGTTTTGACCGACATAATACATTTTTTAAGATTTAGGTAACATTTATTTTCTTAAAATAAACATGTTGCAAATACAAATAAATGGTTTATCCTATTATGAGAAAGAAGAGAAGAAAAGTTCTTAACAATTAAAGTCATAGCCTACCCTACCAGCTGTATTTGCACAACGTAAAAAGTGTGACAAAGAATCACCAGAAGCCAAGAGATTAAACAGGGCAGTTGCAGAATACATACAGTATGCAGGGATCAAGTACCTGTATATACTATTGAAAACTTCATTTCAGCAGCTTGTGCAACAACTGAATACAGTAACAGATATTGTCTTCCTTTAAGAAATTATTTCTTATACACTGAAATCCCTGTACTTTATGGGGAAATAAAAAGTAAAGTAATTAATTAGTCTTACACAGAAGCCTTCCTTTTCAACCACAACCGATCTGTGGACCAGCAGGTCTGCCTCAACATACACTGCAGTAACTCTCCAGTTTATTACACAATCCTGGGACATGCAAAGCTGGTGTTTGGCCTTTGTCAAGCTTAACTCTACGCGCACTGGAAAAAGCTATATATAAACATATATAATGTGCTTGTGTTTTTCAGTATTCTATGTATTTTGTTTGATATGGAAATCAAAGGAGCTAGATGTTATGCACATCAGTGAATTATCTGAAAATCACAGCACTTTCTAGCAAGCTGAAGATTAGGAAGGGTCATTAGGTTAGATAGATAGATAGATAGATAGATAGATAGATAGATAGATAGATAGATAGATAGATAGATAGATAGATAGATAGATAGATAGATAGATAGATAGATAGATAGATAGATACTTTATTAATCCCAAGGGGAAATTCACATACTCCAGCAGCACCTTACTGATACAAAAAACAATATTAAATTAAAGATTGATAATAATGCAGGTAAAAACAGACAATAACTTTATATAATGTTAACATTTACCCCCCTGGGTGGAATTGAAAAGTCGCATAGTTTGGGGGAGGAACGATCTCCTCAGTCTGTCAGTGGAGCAGGACAGTGACAGCAGTCTGTCGCTGAAGCTGCTCCTCTGTCTAGAGATGACACTGTTTAGTGGATGCAGTGGATTTTCAATAATTGATAGGAGCCTGCTGAGCGCCCGTCGCTCTGCCACAGATGTCAAACTGTCTAGCTCCATGCCAACAATAGAGCCTGCCTTCCTCACCAGTTTGTCCAGGCGTGAGGCGTCTTTCTTCTTAATGCTGCCTCCCCAGCACACCACCGCGTAGAAGAGGGCGCTCACCACAACCGTCTGATGGAACATCTGCAGCATCGTATTGCAGATGTTGAAGGACGCCAGCCTTCTAAGGAAGTATAACCGGCTCTGTCCTTTCTTACACAGAGCATCAGTATTGGCAGTCCAGTCTAATTTATCATCCAGCTGCACTCCCAGCTGGATTAACTCTCAGGTTATAAACTGAAGGACTACTCGCTGTTTTATTTACATATGACGTTAGTCACATTAGATTATGATATTCTGGAGGGTGAGATCTTATCGTTGGACTTGAAGGAGAAAGTTCTGATACAGTACTAAAGAAGTGGGTGTGATGTGGGCTGTTGAAGCTGTTCATGTAGATACGTGAATCATTTTGCTACTGCACAGATACTCATTGCCTAAGGCCAGGTTTATACTTGGTGCTCAGAATGGTTATGTGCAGGCATCATGGCTGCAACATGTTCCCAGCGCTCTTTTGACATGTCTTCTGAGCACGTCGTCAGAAATGAATGAGATACTTATATGTGTTGCAGTAAGTTTTGGTATGTGACGTCAACATCATTTTTTTTACTATCAACAACTCCATAGTGACAAACATGCCTTTCAGAACACCTGCCATCAAATAGCCAGCACTTTGAAAGTAGATGTGGAAACATGCAAGATGAAATCGAAGCAAATTTGAGACAGATACATCTGTGCAAGCAGAAAATGTCAGAGAAAAGAAGTGGGGATTCAGCCGTTGCAAGATAATGCAGTGTGATGGCAAGTGGCATTGTAGATCCAATAGGATCAATGTTTGTGTTTCAATGTTTGATACAGTGAAGCATATCATCAAACTTAAATGCTGACATACAAAAGTGGTAGTGCTTTTCTTCATCCATTTCTCTCATAGGCAATACAAATGTCACATTTTCCACATCGCAATGATGCGATATGTTTAAAGGTTTCACATGCCATCATCTTCTGTGACAAAGTAATGCAAATCCGTTTTTGTTTTCTTTTTATACAGAGGTTTCCAGACACTGGGCCATGAAGGGTGTTTTACTGGTCCACACAAAACTGGAAGGATCTACTTTTTCATTATGTTCTTTATGTTATCAGACTACAAATTTAAATTATTTAAAGCGTCATCATAAACACACAGTCTTTGCGATTTTCTTATTTCATATTGTAGCAGGCTGCTAATTTTGCACTATTATTGCACTTTTACATTGCTGTTTTCAGTAGTGAGGTTGTTTGTTGTTGCCACTCTAATTGTAAATCTTCTGTGATCTTGTTGTTTTGCCGTTTTTATCGGAATGGAAACTATTTATTTATATGATATAAAAACGCGAAATTATTTTATTTTTCCTTCTTTCAGACAAAGGTCCAAATTGTTTTTGTTTGTACATACTAAAATATTGCCACAAGTCAGCTCTGGGCTTAGGATTTAGTAACAGATGCTGTCATCTGTTTTGCTTTGTAGTATGGTATATTATAGTTATTATAGTAATACTAATATACTATTATACTAATTTTTATTTCTATATTACTTGTGATTTTGAAAATTCAGTTTAGTTTTAGTTTGTCTTCATGTTGTATTTTTTGTTTTAGTTTATTTTGTATTTCACAAAGACATCAGTTTTATTCTTATATACAGTGATCCCTCGCTATATCGCGCTTCGCCTTTCGCCGCTTCACTCCATTGTGGATTTTATATGTAAGCATATTTAAATATATATCGCGGATTTTTTGCTGGTTCGCGGATTTCTGCGGACAATGGGTCTTTTAATTTCTGGTACATGCTTCCTCAGTTGGTTTGCCCAGTTGATTTCATACAAGGGACGCTATTGGCAGATGGCTGAGAAGCTAGATTGCTTACTTTTCTCTCTCTCTTGCGCTGACTATCTGTGATCCTGACGTATGGGGATTGAGCAGGGGGGCTGTTCGCACACCTAGACGATACGGACGCTCGTCTAAAAATGCTATCTTTTGTGCAGCTGCTTCCTGAAACGACATGCTGCACAGTGCTTCGCATACTTAAAAGCTCGAAGGGCACGTATTGATTTTTGACTGAAAAACAAACTCTGTGTCTGTCTCTCTCTCTCTCTCTCTCTGTCTCTCTCTCTCTCTCTCTCTCTCTCTCTCCCTGCTCCTGACAGAGGGGGTGTGAGCTGCCGCCTTCAACAGCTTTGTGCCGCGGTGCTTCGCATACTTAAAAGCCAAACAGACCTATTGATTTGTTTGCTAGAGATTGTTTTCTCTATCTATGTGACATTCTGTGCTCCTGACACGCACTCCTTTGAAGAGGAAGATATGTTTGCATTCTTTTAATTGTGAGACAGAACTGTCATCTCTGTCTTGTCATGGAGCACAGTTTAAACTTTTGAAAAAGAGACAAATGTTTGTTTGCAGTGTTTGAATAACGTTCCTGTCTCTCTACAACCTCCTGTGTTTCTGCGCAAATCTGTGACCCAAGCATGACAATATAAAAATAACCATATAAACATATGGTTTCTACTTCGCGGATTTTCTTATTTCGCGGGTGGCTCTGGAACGCAACCCCCGCGATGGAGGAGGGATTACTGTATATTAATTTCACTTTTAGTTTTAGTAGCTCTAGTGTAAGTTAAAGAGACATTATAGAGTTTAGTTTTGTAACACAAATGGAAAAGCTTAACATTTGCTCTTTATTTACATGGCATGTTAAATTTGAGTTTGACAGAACCAGCATAGTTTTTAAATGATTATATGTCATATAGCCTTGTAAGATATTCCGGTTTAAATGAACAAATTAATTTAGGCTTCTTTATGTTTTCTGTGTTTAATTGAGTATGTTCTTTAAGCTGCTGCCCTTTGCAAATATATTAGTGTTTTCTCTCTTACATTATGTGGACTTGGACATTTTTTATGTTTTTTTAAGGCTTTGTTTTTCTTTGCTGAAGTAATGTAGGTCATAGGGTAATTTGTGATGAACCTGTAGGTAATTTTTAAGGTTTGTGATTTATGTCTACAGCACACATCATATCCTGCTCTAAGACAATGTGCTTCTTATTGTCATTTTTAATGTTGTATTCAGCTCCCATGCAGGGTTTGTTGTTTACTATTGACCATGTTCATCAATAAATCTGTCTCTGTTAGAGAGTCTACTGCATATACAGATTTTTGCTACCTGGAAACCCGAAAAGTTATGAGAAATCAGAAAATAGATTCTGTTGTTTTCAGACAGATATGGTCACAAACCATGGAGAGACATAGAAGGTAGGGGCTCTAGATTTAAATAATTATTTTGTCTCCACCTTAGCTGTATTGAAGGTACCAGCAAAAAACTAGTATGTAATGATGAGGCTGTTTCCTTAAGAGGCATTAGCTCTCCGGAAATGTGTTCTTTTCAATTGTGGAGTTTTAATTAACCTGAATTTAAATAATTATAAATTAAAAAGGCTCTTTCTGGTCTCCAAACAAGGACAGGAAAGGTCTCAAACCCCACTTTCAAAAATACAGGAATAGAACAATGCCTACATACAGTTCTCATTCTCTCAACAAGGAAAGAGGATTTTGTGCTGACAGAGGACAGAAATATACTAGTCTGTCTTTAGGCTGACTATTCAATTCTCCAGTTGTCTTTGGCTCTCTATTCCTGTGCTTGGCTTGGCAATTCTAAATGCTGAGCCCCTGCGTACCATACTTGGTCTACCTGTATGAGTGAGTCCATAACAATGTGCACAGAGACAGTGACATTAAACTTAATATTATAACAAAACATATTATAACAAGCCACCCTTTGTCACTGGATCTGTGACAAAAACAATACTTGAAAGTCATATCCACAAACCAAAAGGTACTGGATCCCCCTTTACAGTGTAGACATTTCAAGATCATTTGTGGAAATGTGAGGTGTAGTACCACTATAGCTTCTGTACCGTTCATCTAATACCAGCGTAAATATTAACAATGACAAGTTGCAGTACATTTGGACAAACGGTTACATTTAACATGGTGTTACTACATAGTGATCATTATATCTCATCAGTGGTATCATAGCATCAGATATTATAATTCTATATAGCATCTTAATGGATTTCACTATTCTTTGGTACTCATAACATTTCTAAATTCAGTATGTTGCTATATGTACCCCACCCTTTGGTGTCTGATCCCTTTTTATAAGTTATAACAGTTGTAACATAACTCATATGCTATTCTAGATCGATTGCTATGATTATTAATTGTTCTTAACTAGTATTATTGCATAATTGTACATTATTTATATCCTTCCCAACTTCAGTATCGGATGTTCTATTCCCTTTCAGTTTACAATTTAACATTATTGGTGGTTAATTACGCAGATCCTCATACCTTTGAACCCCTCTTATAACATTTTCAAGTCTATTCCTAAGCTTTCTGTATTCATGCCTTGTCCAACCCAGTGGTTTGTAGATAAAGTCTTTTGCTTGGTGGCTTTGCAGATTCTTCTGTACAAAGTATGACTGCTTCAGAAAACTAAAGTCTTTTACTATTGCTGGAAATAGAAAATGTAAACAGTCGTGTTGCCATTAGAGAGCTCGTGAGGTGCACACATGGTGACTGTCCATTTTTAGCAGAGGAACACTTCCCCCTTGGCTTGCCCTGCATTCAGTAGTCATTCATGGGAGCCTTCAACAGCTGTCATCTCACTTCAGTGGCGTTTACAGCCTGTTTCTGTTAGAGTCCATAAAACTTTGTTTTGCAGCAAAAAAAATGTCTGCACATAGCATGGCTTCAGATTTACTCAGCTGGACTTACAATCTTTCTTTGATTCTGCACTTCTTCCACTCTGGAAAAGCAAGTCATTTCTTCACCAGCTATTATCACGTATGTGCAGCATATCAAGAGTCATTAGTGTGCACAGTCTTTAAATCTCCATTTGTAGTACACCACCTTCTCGTCATTGGTAAAACTTTTTACCACTGGCTTGGAGAGACTTTGGCACCATTAAATTGAGTGGCCGAAACTAAAATACTTGCTAGGCTAACTAAAGAAGGGTGAAAAGTAGAGCAAATACATAACACAAAACAATTCTTTATCAGTCATATGTATAATAGCAAAATACCCGCGCTTCGCAGCGGAGAAGTAGTGTGTTAAAGAGGTTATGAAAAAGAAAAGGAAACATTTTAAAAATAACGTAACATGATTGTCAATGTAATTGTGTTGTCATTGTTATGAGTGTTGCTGTCTTTTATATATATAATATACACACACACACACACATAAACATATATATACATATACATATATACATATATATACATATCTACATATACACATATCTACATATATATATACATATACACATCCACATATATATACATATATATATATATATATACATACATATATCAACATATATATACACACATACATAAACACACACATATACATATACACAGACATACACACATACATACATACATACACACACACACACACACACACATATATATATATATATATATATATACACAGACACATATATACATACATAAATATTTACATATCTACATATATACACATCTACATATATATACACATCTACATATATATACACATATATATACACATATATATATATATATATATATATAAACATAGACATACATATATACATACATACATTGACATACTGTATATATATATATATATATATATATATATATATATATATATAGCAAAATACCCGCGCTTCGCAGCGGAGAAGTAGTGTGTTAAAGAGGTTATGTAAACATATATATACATAAACATATATACATATATATATACATATCTACATATACACATATCTACATATACATATATATACATATACACATCCACATATACATATATATATACATATACAAATTTACATATCCACATATACAGTGGGTACGGAAAGTATTCAGACCCCCTTCAATTTTTCACTCTTTGTCATATTTCAGCCATTTGCTAAAATCATTTAAATTAATTTTTTCCCTCATTAATGTACACACAGTACCCCATATTGACAGACAAAAAAAAGAATTTTTGAAATTGTTGCAGATTTATTAAAAAAGAAAAACTGAAATATCACATGGTCCTAAGTATTCAGACCCTTTGCTCAGTATTTAGTAGAAGCACCCTTTTGAGCTAATACAGCCATGAGTCTTCTTGGGAAAGATGCAACAAGTTTTTCACACCTGGATTTGGGGATCCTCTGCCATTCCTCCTTGCAGATCCTCTCCAGTTCTGTCAGGTTGGATGGTAAACGTTGGTGGACAGCCATTTTTAGGTCTCTCCAGAGATGCTCAATTGGGTTTAAGTCAGGGCTCTGGCTGGGCCATTCAAGAACAGTCACAGAGTTGTTGTGAAGCCACTCCTTCGTTATTTTAGCTGTGTGCTTAGGGTCATTGTCTTGTTGGAAGGTAAACCTTCGGCCCAGTCTGAGGTCCTTAGCACTCTGGAGAAGGTTTTTGTCCAGGATATCCCTGTACTTGGCCGCATTCATCTTTCCCTCGATTGCAACCAGTCGTCCTGTCCCTGCAGCTGAAAAACACCCCCACAGCATGATGCTGCCACCGCCATGCTTCACTGTGGGGACTGTATTGGACAAGTGATGAGCAGTAAAAGTAAATGGATATGTTGTTTTTCTTTAAGGAGATTAAATATTACTGAAGAAAGAAAAAAAAAAAATAAAACAGCCAAATGGGGCTATGTATATGAACTAAAAAGGTTTAAATAAAACAGAAATATATATTTTATTTTTACTTGCTTAACTTGTGGAGGGTGTATCCTGTAGCAAAGCCCTAACTTTTTTCGTGAAAGCCCGTTTCAGTCAATAAGTCTTAAAAAAACGTGTAAAGATATTGACAATAAGCTAAGCAAACCCAGGAAGACATGGAATCGTTTAAATCAAGTATCATTACATCTTCCTTTCTTAAAGAGAAGTAAGGCAGTACTTATAAGCTTACATATTTATATATAGACATACATACATATATATATATATATATCTATATCCGAAGCCGTGCAAGCACACTGTTGAGAATGCAACGTATAGTTGTACAGAAGAAAAGCAATGTTGCCTCAAATGAATGGCAACCTTTTGTAGGTGTATGAACTTAATTTAAACTTTAGGTTTACACGGTGCTTTCTTTCCGAAGTACCTGCACTCATGAATATGTCTGTATGTGTCAGTCGGTCAAATCCACGCGCTTCGCACCGGCGAAGTACCGCTTTTAAATTTTTATTAAGAAGAAAAGAACACCTTTTTAAATTGAGGGAAAATATACTAATAACAGTTTGTTAAGGATCTGTTTTTTTGTGAAGCTGCCTTCACTCGAGTGATCACTTCGCCCTGACTTGCTGGCCAACTATAAGCGTTACCTGGTAGGTAACCACCCATACAATCAGATTGTGAATCAGACTACGAATGCCGTGAATGTAATTACCCCGATCTACATGTTGTCAAATAAACGAACCACACACCGTGGCGCAATTTTAGGGGCTTAGCCTGTAGCGCTGACGTCCGAGGTTCGATTCCCGTAAGGGAGTGAAGTGAGTGGCTGGTTACCTACCAGGTAACGCTTATGGTTGGCCAGCAAGTGAGGTAACATCAGCCACGGTGCCTTCAGTTGTGAGAAGCAGATCATAGAACGATTGAAAATAGTTTACTGTCAAATAATGCAAAGAGTACGCGACACGTCTTTCCCCCTTATTCTTGGCTCATCAGGCGTACACACTCACTGCACTCGCTTACGGTAATCGAACCTCGGACGTCAGCGCTAGAGGGGCTTCGCAGCGGTGAAGTATTGCTTTTAAATTTTAATTAAGAAGAAAAGAAAACCTTTTTAAATTAAGTCTTAAAAAGAGGTGTAAAGATATTGACAATAAGCTACGCAAACCCACCAAGAAATGCAATCGTTTAAATCAAGGCGCAAGTCGAAAAACACCATCCCATAATATTAGTTAACGATTAACACATTTCTATATGTATTGTAAGCATACAATACAACTGATAATATGTTGCGCTTATTTATATGGTGTACCGACATTTTTGCGCGTTTAACGTCTGAAATCTGACGTGGTTTGTGCCCTTCAGAATGAAAACAGTTTCCATTTACCTTTTTAGTAAAAGGCGAGCTTTTAAGCCTGAGAAATCACCCCGTAAATGCACACGTTTAATTGCACATGTGTTAATATGTATGCTTACACAGTATTAAAAGACACTCAAAAATTAACGTCATTTACCTTCGTTCCCGCGTTTGACTCGTGCTGTAAATCTCTTCCTTGTTTTTAGTTCACATGATTACGTAGGAGGCGTGATGACGCGATACGTGACTCCGCCTCCTCCATTAGAGTATATGTACAAAAAACAGGTTCCAGTTATGACCATTACGCGTAGAATTTCGAAATGAAACCTGCCTAACTTTTGTAAGTAAGGTGTAAGGAATGAGCCTGCCAAATGTCAGCCTTCCACTACACGGGAAGTTCGAGAATTAGTGATGAGTGAGTCAGTCAGTCAGTCAGTCAGTCAGTCAGTGAGTCAGTGAGGGCTTTGCCTTTTATTAATATGTATAGATACAATGCAGCACTATTAATGACAATTCTAGACCCGCAATTCTCAGTCTCATATCATGAATAACAGTTAGAGATAAATTAAATACAGCAAATTATTACATTTAAACTAGGCTAATGAAAATGTTTCTTCGGTAAAATAATACACTAATCAAAATTAAAACATTGCATCAGTTATACATTACAGATGTCTGAAATTAAAACAAGATGTTACATATTTGAACTTTGAGTGTTTTCATTTTTGTCTAAAACAAAAATCTTATAACATCTACAGTATACCATATAACAAACTGTAGCTTATCTAATCAAGAGACAAATCTTTTAAATGTCTTTAACATATTACAACAGCACAGTTCATATAGACTAATGGTTCTAATGTATAACTGAACATTCTATTTAGCTATGTGTATTATAACTGAGCAGTAACCTTAATACATTGATATAATAACAAATCTTCATAAAATTAATCACTTACAGAGACAAATCAATACATGTATTCAGTTCTATTACATTTCATAATTACTGAAGTGATAATAAAAATCATTTGTTATACATCAAAATATGTAAGCCCTTTATACTGTTTTTATATGAAGACTAGAGAAAGAAATCAGTCTAATTTTAAATATAGGAACATTTTAACCTTTATATTTTCATTTAAACATTTTTATTATACATGATGTTATACCCTTACACTTGCACTAATCAGCATGCAAGGAAAATAATTCCAATAACTGCTGTTCATTAATTTATGATTGATAAACATTCATTCACCACCCTTTGATTAGATTATTTATAATTTCTATGCCCAAATTTGCTATTAAGCTATTTCTTGCAGCTTGTATAGAAAAATAATTTGTGTTTCATCCATTAGCCACAGGTTTTTATGAATCTGTAGGAAAAACAACATCTATAGGTTTGAGTTATATTTTATGCTTATAATACTTTTCTTGAAATTCAGATTTTAAATTCTTAACTCTTTGACTGTGCGACTGGCTGTCTTTTTGCCTTGCAAAGGCATAGGTCATCTTTAATTATCACTTGCATCTGCTTGTAGGCTTCAAAAAAAACATTCCAGGCTTCACTACCTAAGCCCAGTCTGCATTATCAATCACCAGTCATGATCACTCTGTTCAACTTTATTTGCTAACATTTTTAGATAGTACATGTATTACTAAAACAATTAAATTTGACTACGATCCCCTATTACTATAACGATTAATGTTATGTTATTATATTATTATATGGGATGTCTCCCATCTTTTAGGGTTTTACTTCACATTATTGATTAGTCAGCTGACACACACAGACTTACAAATAACATAAATGCGCATCTGTCACCCCAGACTCTGAATAAGAATAATTTATTCTTCTTTTATTTTCTTTGCTAGATTCTAAATCCCACTTCATGCCCAAGCAAAATTACTTGGCAAAACTAAAGTTCTTTAAACAACATTCAGCACACTGGGGAGAGCAACTGTTCACAAACAATCAGCCTTCACTCGTTTCAATCATTTCAATATACAGTATTTGGCAATTGCTTCATTCTTTCAAATATCTTCACATATTCACATACTCACGTTCTTTTTTACAATTGCATTTCATTCATAGAATAAAGTTTTCTTTCAGTTGTATTTCATTCACATAGATCTCTATCACACGTGCTATAAACTCACTCGAGGTTGTGTTTTTTTTGTTTATCTATAAGGTTTCACCGTGCAGCGCACTTAAACGTGACTTTTCCTTCATGCTTATTATTCAAACAACTTCTCAGGCCGCAAGCTGGTATCACTTTCATTAAATTAGGAATTCATCTTACCTTAGTTTTATACGCGCTAATTTCCAGATCATGAAAAGGTCTGTGGCGAACCCGGGTTCAGCGACAATCAAGGAAACCTGTTTCCGTGGCGATCCTGGGTTCAGCGACAAGCAAGGAAGATCCACTCGGGAAATCACGCAGCACAATTCCACAACAAGAAAGCATTCCCATCAAAAGTTACGCGGTCACAAAGAACATCCTGACTTAACAAGGAAAACATGCATGCTCTAACCTTTATTTCGTATCAAGTGTGCTGACCACTGCGTCACCATACTCTTCCTTTATAGTTCCTAAAATACATAACTTCCATTTATGCACAATCAGGCACATTGTGTTTATCACAAGAACTTGTCTCCCTTCTCATTTAGTATTATTAAAAGAGCATTTTTCCTTTAAACTTGATCAGGGTTTAAAAGGAAAAATGTTTTGCACGTTTACAAGCCTTAAACAAAAGTGGAGACATTCTATTTGCGTTACCCAATTACACAAATCGATAATTATCTTTCTTTGTCATGTGAGAAACTGTCTCATTTTTAAATTCACATTTTTCCAATTAATCCCTTCTTAAAAAGTATGGCCAGTACTCACCGTAAGGTAAAAGAGGCATGTTTCTCATTGCAAGTTTTAAAACCAAATGTATTTATTCTTTTTCCAATTTTTAGTTAGAGTTCTTTGCATTACAGTTTCTTTTTAAACATTAGCTTATAACGTAGGTTCGTAATTTAAGCTATATTTAAAAGGTGATTTCAATAATTTCTCTGTGTTTAAACACACGGCATGATTCTTTTAGCAGTACCATCATAGGTGGGGGTTGCCAAAACCTTTGACCTTTAACCTTGTAGGCAGAGTAACAAGGAACAACTGCACAGCTCACCGACTGCGTTTTAACACGTGGACGAACTGTGTACATTGGATTTCTATTATGCCATTAAAGATTTCTACAATTTATTATAGCGAGCGTGATCGAGCCGTTATGGATTTTATCAGCATTTATACCGTTCATCTGTAAGTAACCGACTTTGAGACACTCTGGATGTGGGATTGAATCATCAAACAAGGTAAGTGCCGGCATGCCTGTCTGCATCAAATCTTAACGCACAGCTCTTTATTGCTTTTACAAAATATTGTTTCTAATGGCTAAACGATGCAACTTATTTTAAGAACAGTGTTCCCCAACACGGCATTTACTTTTCAGGCAGGTTTTGGACTTCGTACGACAGTTAATTAATCTGTGTTGTCCACGCGGGTGCCGTTTCATTTTATTCCGGACAACCAGTCTCGTGCTATAAGTTTAAAACTGTTGTTTCTATTTATTTTGTCCGGTTTATTCCGACATTTATACTCATGCTTTGGACTTAAAATTCCAACCTGCATAGTGTAGTTAGCAGACGCTACCACAAGTCATTGGCAGCTGTCTTTTTTTTCTTGCCTCATGCTCTTGTGGCTTATATTACAAGACCGCCTCTTGTATTTTGTCGGGATTAATTAATATCCCCATCCCAATTATGGCCAGGCATTTTAAGGTAGTATAACTCGGTCACGGGAGTCCATGTCTGAGTGCGCGACCATCCCCAAATATATTCAGTATTTTAACCGAACCCTTCATTGCCGTCATTATCAGAAGCATATTATATATATATATATATATATATATATATATATATATATATATATTATAAATAATATGCGGTTATTAATTTTCCCACAATCCTGCCGACTACGCCAATTTTGTTTCCTTAACTCTTTTAGGGCGGATGTCGACTTTTGTCAACAGGAGGGGTTGAAGGCGAATGTCGACAAAAGTCGACATCCAGGGATAGGGGGTGACAATCAGCTGTTAATGGCGACAAATCTCACTGTCACGTCACAGGCATTCCCTCTGTGCTTGGAGGAATGCTAGACTCGTTGACTCGGCAAATAAACATTGCGTGTGCGTGAGTTGCGAAATGTAAACAAAGGCAAGATGGCACCGACATGTGAAAAGGCAGCGAAGCAAGTGCAGAAAAGAAAACACTCAGCAGACGATGTTTTGCGCATTATCGCGGAGTCGGACTCTTGATTTTTCAGAATCGGACTTTATTGGCAGTGATCAGGAGATCGAGCAAGAGAGTTAGAAGCAGGCATCAGCTGATCAGACACCAGCCGATGCCGCGCCAGCGGATCTGCTGCCAGTTGAGTGCCTTCGCGCAGCCGATGCATTTACGGCAAGGTTCGCATGGGATAAATACACAGACATTGATCCGTTGAGAGCCGATCTGGCTACCGGAGTTTACAAGACGGCATGGCTTGCTGTTGGACATGACAGATCACCAGCTGCTGTACTTCAGGCTGCTCTCTCCTGATGCTGCTTTTCAGCTACTGTCAGACGAGACAAACAGGTAGGCAGAGAGTTTTTTTGAATCGCGGGCTGCGTTTGCATCGCATTCTCGTTTTTCAAAGTGGAAACCCACAACGAAAGACGAGATGAAGCGCGCTGTGGCATTACAAATAGAGATGGGACAGAACTGGTGATATAACTTCAGGGAGCATTGGTCCAAACGTGTTTTGTCCCCTGGTGGCTTAGGTATGTGCTGCTGCAAAGTTTTATTCACTTCTGTAATAAATAGAAGCAAATTCCATGGGGTGAGCCAGGCTATAATGCCATACATAAAGTTCATAAAGTTTCAGAAGATGAAAAGAGGTGAGAATACGGTTTTCATGCAGGCAGAAAACTTGGTGGCAGTGGCATAGCACAATGGCAAATGGGTGACTTGTCTCTCTACAGTACACACTAACAATATATGTGAGAAAGTGCAGCAACAGACAATTGAAAAATAGGCACCAAAGCAACACGTATTGTAAGGAGTGCAATGTAGCAATGACTGAAATTGGCTAATTTGAGCGAGATCAGACTTTGCTGTGTAAAATGTATGTGATATGTATGTGAAATCATAGAGTATGCAGGCTCATACAACATGCAAGACAGTAACATTTGTCAAAAGGAAATATTTTTTATTGATTTGATGTGTTAAACAATTGCTTTGTGTTCTTTTTTAATAATGTTAGTTTTTGGAAAAATATTTAGCCCTGGGAGAAAAGAAACAAAAAAAAAATTAGCCCTAAAAGAGTTAAGAGGCATTAACTGTCCGGAAATGTGTTCTTTTCAATTGCGGCGTTTTAATTAACCTGAATTTAAATAATTATAAATTAAAAAGGTGTTATCCCCCCCAGCATGCAATATGGCAGTCACAAGATTACATGAGAAGTATAAGAATAACTTAGCTTTGTTTAATATCGGCTTACGGGGTATTACAGACGGGAAGCTTATGACAGACTCTATCAAGAATGTGGGAGTCTTGATCTACGCAGTCTGCCATCTTTCGTTGCCACGCTGAAAGGATTTTCCGGACAGAGGACATAGTCTTCCGCCCGTTAGCTTCAAAGTGTATTGGCCGTAGGTCCATCCTTATATACTGGTTGCTCCACGTGCAGGCTCTTTCTGGTCTCCAAACAAGGACAGGAAAGGACTCAAACCCCACCTTCAAAAATACAGGAATAGCACAATGCCTACATGCAGTTCTCATTCTCACAACAAGGAAAGAGGATTTTGTGCTGATAGAATACAGAAATATACTAGTCTGTCTTTAGGCTGACTATTCAATTCTCCAGTTGTCTTTGGCTCTCTAGTCCTGTGCTTGGCTCGGCAATTCTAAATGCTGAGCCCCTGCGTACCATACTTGGTCTGCCTGTATGAATGAGTCCATAACAGTGTGCACAGAGACAGTGACATTAAACTTAATATTATAACAAAACATATTATAACAGAGGCTAAGTAGCCAATGTACAAAAACAGTGAATTGTTAATGATCAGAAAGCAAAAAAGCAGGCAAGAATGGAATGGAGAGCTACAAAACAACAGAAACATCATCTGAGAGTATTTGCAATATGTATGTATGATACTATATATATGTTTGACATTTCACATGTTAAATACAAAGTGAGTGTGATTTTTCAACTATGCATTTTGAGAGAGAAAGAAAGGAGGAGAAAATTTAAAATAAATATATTTTAAGAAAAAAAAAAATCAGCCAGTTTACTTTTTCACCATTTTACCAACTTGAGGCACTTTTTGTCAAGCTACCAATAAATTTAACCTGTTGATCAGTAGTGATATGGCCAACTCAGTAGTTATAGGAGGTTTGTTATAGCTTCACTGCTGTTTTGTTGTAGCAGGGTCCTATGGTGACCCTTTTCTCCCCTTTAGACTCTTTATTATGTATTATTCCCCAAATCCCATACTCTTACTACATTGTTGGGTTGAATGCTACTGTAGTTCCAACACTTCCCTCTTTCTTTTACATATGTAACTGCAGCCAGTTAGGTAGAACCAGAACAGGCAGGAGAGAATGTTACACAGTTATACATGCATTATAGATAAAATGCCCAAAATTAGAATACATTGAATGTTGGTACAATAATACAACCAAAAAATAAGCTACTAGGTGGCTCTCTATCTTCTTATGTTGATTGGTTTCTGGTCTGGCTTGGTCTGCAACTTAGGTCTAGAAGATGCCTGCAGCTGGTCACTGGAGACCTGCAGCTGGCCAAGGGAGATCTGTAGTTGGCCAGTTGGTATCTACAGATAACAACAACAATATTTATTTTTATAGAATACTGTATTTTCATACAAATGATGTAGCTCAAAGTGCTTTACAGGATGAAGAAAGAGAAAAAAGACAAAATATAAAAATAAAATTAGGCAATACTAATTAACATAGAATAAAAGTATGGTCTGATGGCCAGGGAGGACCGAAAAAACAAAACAAAAAAAAAAACTCCAGAACAGAGTTTCCAGGTCACAAGATCACCCAGCCCCCTCTAGGCATTCTACCTAACATAAATGATCTCAATCAGTCCTCATGGTTTTCAGGCTTCACATGGAAGAACTTGATGATGATGGTCATATGGAAGTCTGGCCTTCAATCCATCAATGTAGGGACAGCATGGTGCTTTGATTGGTTGGTGGTGGTGGCACAGATCGCTACCACAGAAAACCAGAAAAAGAACAACAGAGAAAGTAGGGGTTTGTACTGATTTTGGAGCCACCGTGAATGATAATGATAATTACATGCATATGCAGAATATCAGGATTAAACTAAAATGAAGCTATGAGAAAGCCATGTTAAAATAATGAGTTTTTAGCAGTTTTTTAAAAATGCTGCACTGTATAAGCCTGGCGAATTTCTATTGGTAAGCTGTTCCAGATTTTAGGTGCATAACAGCAGAAGGCTGCCTCACCACTTCTTTTAAGTTTAGCTGTTGGAATTACAGTATAAGCAGACAGTCATTTGAAGATCTAAGGTTACGATTTGGGGTGTAAGATGAAAAGCATTCTGAAATATAGGATGGAGCAAGATTATTTATGGCTTTGTAAACCATAGGCATTATTTTAAAGTCAATTCTAAATGCCACAGGAAACCAATGTAGTGACATCAGAACTGGAGAGCTGTGGTTGGATTTTCTTTTCCGAGTTAAGATTCTAGCAGCTGCATTCTGCACAAGTTGCAATCAATTGATGTCTTTCTTGGGTATCCTGAGAGGAGTACAGTAATCTAGCTGACTGAAAACAAAAGTTTGAACTAATTTCTCAGCATCTTGCAAAGTTATAAGAGGTCTAACTTTTGCTATATTTCTTATGTGAAAAAATGCTGTCAGGTCAGAGTCGATAGTTACCCGTAAATTCTTTACCTCTGTCTTGACTTTTAGTCTTAATGGATCAAGTTTATTTCTAATACCCTTATTATATCCATTTTTGCCAATCACTAAAATTTCTGTTTTCTCCTTATTTAGTTTAAGAAAATTACTACTCATCCATTCAGAAACACTCAATGAACCAAGAGAGTCAGGGTCATCAGGCACTATTGATAAATACAGTTGTGTGTCGTCAGCATAGCTGTAGTAGTTCATGTTATGCCTTGAGATAATCTGACCTAATGGAAGCATGTAGATCAAAAAGAGCAGTGTACCCAGGATAGATCCTTGTGGAACACCATATAGAATATCCGGATACTTCTTTTAAAAAACTTGTTGGTATTGGGTCAAGGACACAGGTGGAGGGTTTCAGTTGAGAAATTATTTTATATAAATCAGGTAAATCTATCCTGGTGAACCAATTTAATTTGTTTAAAATGGAGTACCAGGGTTTAAGAGGATCGGTATTGGGGAGGTGTACTATATTATTGCGAATATAATTAATTTTGTGATTAAAAATATAGCAAAAGCCTCACAAGTTTCACTGGAAGTTTTTTGGAAGCATTCCATTGGGTGACCTGGGTTTATTTAGCAGACGATCAATTGTAGAGAATAAGACTCTGGGATTACTAGCATTGTTATTTGTAATTCTAGAGAAATAGCACCGCCTCTCAAGACAGACTATGTTGTTGTATTCTGTTATTTTAGCCTTCAAGATCTCATAGTTTAGTTTTTCTCCAATTACGCTCAGCTCTCCAGAATGTTCTCTTTAGATCAGACACTCTTCTTTGGAATTTTAACTGCCTTTTCAGGAGCAACTATGTCAGCAGCAGCTCTTACTTTAGTATTAAAATTTTCCACCTTACTATTTACATTATCCTCACTATTGTAGTAAGCACTACAAACGGACCAGTTGCTTAGAATGTTTGTAAACTTTGAAGCTGCAGATGAATCAAAGAAGCGTTTTTTAACAATTTGCTTCTCATTAATTTTTTCTATCATTATTTCTATATTAAAGAGAAAATGGCCTGATAAACCAGTATCAATGATCTGCTTCACATCAACTTTTAGTCCTTTAGTAATTACTAAATCCAACGTTTAACCTGCTTTGTGTGTTGGCTGACCAACATGCTGGCTCAAATCAAAAGAGTCCTGTAGGTTCATGAATTCGTTACTTTCGGGTCACACTGATTATCGATATGAAAATTAAAGTCGCCAACTATTAGGAACGTGTCATAGTTCGTAATTATAATTGACACCAAGTCTGAGAATTCCTCAAAGAAAGACACATTGTATTTAGGAGGTCTATACATGGACAATACTAGAGACAATACTAGAGACTGAGAAACTCCATGAATAACAACGTCAAGATACTTGAAAGACTTGAATGTACCAAAGTCAACATCTTTGGACTTAAACCAGCTCAAGTAAATGTTTGCTAAACCACCACCTTTCTTACCTTGGTGATCCGCATGAGCAAAGCTGTAATTTGGAGGTGCTGATTTGATTAAAACAGCCGCACTATCAGAGCTAAGCCACGTTTCACTTAATGCAATAAAATCGATTTTCCTGTCACTAATAAGATCGTTGATGGAAAATGTCTTGTTGGCTAATAAAGGTATGTAGCTGGGCAATGGAAGACTGCAGTTGGCCAGTGGAGCTCTCCACCTGGCCAATGCATGTCTGCAGCTGGTCAAATGAGATTTCCAGCTGGCCAATTGATAACTGCAGCTAAGTTCTGCAGCTGGCCAATGGAGATCTGCAGGTGACTAACAGACCTGCAGCTAGTAACGGATATCTGTAGCTGAAAGGTGGAAGTCTGTAGCTGTCCAAGGAGATCTATGTCTGGCCAACTGATATCTGCAGCTGGACAAAAAAGATCTGCAGCTGGCTAATGGTGAACTCCAATTAGCCAACACATACCTGAAGATGGTCAGTGGAGAACTGCAGGAGAGCAGCTGGCCAGTGAAGATCTGCAGATGACTAATGGAGGAATACATTTGGCCAATGAAGACCTGAAGCTGGCTAGTGCAGACTTGTATCAGTGGTGAACTGCAGATGACTAATAAACTTCTGCAGCTGGCCAGTGAACACCTTGGCAATGCAGACTTGTAGCTGGGTTCTGGAGAACTGCAGCTAGCCATTCAAGAAGACCTTTATCTGACCCAGAGAAAAGTGCATTTGGCCAATAGATATCTACAGATGACTAATAAAGGTCTGCAGCTGGCCAATGGAGGACTGCAGCCTGCCAAGAAAGATCGGCAGCCGGCTAAAAAAAGGACTGCACTTGGCCAAGGGAAATATGTGGCTGGCCAATTGATATCTGTAGCTGGCCAAGGGAAATATGTGGCTGGCCAATGGAGATCTGCAGCTGGTAATTGGAGGACTGCTGCTGGCAAACAGAATTCTGCAGAATATATCCTTAGCTTAGGTGTCACAGTAGTGGAGACTGATCAGCACTGCCACTTTACAGATCCAGTGTACTAAATTCAAGTCTAGCACCTAATTGTCTGTGTGAAATTTGCATATTCTCTCTTTGTCATGTGTGTTTTTCCTGGTATTCTAGTTTTCTTCCAACATTCCCAAAGCCTTGTAGGATTTGTAAGTCCCAGTGTGAGTGTGGATGTGTACTTGAATGGACCATGTGATGGACTTTTCCCTCATTGAGCCCAGTACTGCCAGGATAGGCTCTTACTCCCAGCTTCTTACATACAGTATAATAACATTTTTCTTGTTGAAAAAAATTCAGGCTAAAGTGATCTGTACACTAATATGTGGTTGATCTAAAAACCAGACTTGTCTTTTACAGCTAAACTCATTATTTCATACTGTATATTGTGTAGCTTTCAAGAAAACATATTTGTCTTAAATTAAGCTTAATACTTCCATCCATCCATCCATTTTCCAACCCGCTGAATCCGAACACAGGGTCACGGGGGTCTGCTGGAGCCAATCCCAGCCAACACAGGGCACAAGGCAGGAACCAATCCCGGGCAGGGTGCCAACCCACCGCAGTAAGCTTAATACTTTTATATGTTTATATACTGTAAAAGAAAGGTATGGTATAAATGTATTATAAATGCATATGCAAACAGACCTTTTATGCCTGCAACACCTTTTAAAGTGCTAATTACAGAGTCCATGGATTGTTATTTTTACTACATGCTAAATGAGTCCTGCTGTTATCAACTGTTGAATGTAGCTGCAGGCCATTACTTACTCAGCATATATATTTATGTATATATATTAATATATATATTTATATACACATACACTAGGGGGTTCCCCCCTGCTCACTTTGCTCGCCAACCTCCCTGGCCTGCACTATGCACCAGCCACTTCATGTCTCTGCATTGTGAAGAGGGGACTGAACGCACCCCAAGGAGACGCGGTCACTCCTCTGAAATCCCCTCTTAAATGATGAAACAAATTCAGATTTTTTTTTTTTACCTCCTCTTTGCTCACTGAGCTGTTGGCTTGCTGCTGCCGCGTGCCGTGCCACGTGATCTGCATCTCGTATGGCACTTCGAACATTTAAAAGCCTGTACAGCAGCTGTCCTACTCTTGTTTGATCTCTGTGTCTTTTATTTTCGGCCCTGGGCGTGATTAAATCTTTTGGCACAAAGTCTCGTCCCGCGGGACATGAGTTCTTAATATTTTTTAGTTTATAATTTAAAAAAAGAATAAGAATCTGAAAATCTAACAACATCACATTAAAGTTCGATAAATTCTGAAATGAATGATACTAAACATATATATGTAGGTTTTAAAATAAGTCTGATTTAAAGTGTGACAAAAAAACTTAAAATCGTTGCACAAAATTGTTGCACTTTTAGGCTTAGGATTTTATATATATTTAGAGTAGATATGTATTTATATATAACGTTAGAATTTGTCTGCTCCTGTCGTCAACAGTCTTTTTCTGACTATAGAACCAGTGTTGACTGAATATTACTTGTTCAATGACACATTCTAATTACAGTCATAACATTACTACACAAGAGAGTAGTACTAAGGTTGTAGGTCTTGGGGCATTCATGCCAGCATGCTGACACCAAATATGATGTGTTCTAACACTTATATCTACTGCACATTTTCCTTTTGAATTTCATACAGGCAATTTATTGGAGCCATATAATGGTGCAATTGATCGAGCAGTTAATTACACAGAAAAACATAGAGGTAGGTATAATTAATATAGCAATCACTTACTCAATACAATTGGGCTGTAAAATTATAGAAAATAGTGTTCAATAGGGTTTATAATAAAAATAAGTAAATATTTGAATATATTCAAATGTAGGTTAAAACTTGTAAGTGCTGCTACATGTACCTTTGTAGTTAACGTGCATTTGTGTGCTTCATTATTATTTATACTTTTGCTTTTCTGCTGATGGTGCATTTGCCAAGCATGTAGCACTTACAATATTACTCATGCACTGAGGAAGCCTTCACAAAAACGTGATTTTCTCTCCATGGAATGTGACATTATCGAACAGTAAAGTGGAAATGGGAAAATGTTCACATCTGTAATGCATTTATGAAACCAATACAAAGTTGCTCATGACTGTTTAAACATTAAATGTGTTGATTACTTTAGTCCCCGCACCCTGCATCCTCCTCTAGTCCTCTGATCCACTATGTACCTTTCTGGTTTTTAAGTTGAAAACACGTGAAGTGGCAACATAGTGAGTTACTGAATGTACTAAATGTTGCATTGTAATGATCTTTAAGTGTTTTGTCCTCTTTATATTTTTATTTGGCAAACAATTTTGTTAACAATATCTTAAAAATTCTACTACAAGGTAAAAAATAACATGAAACAAAATTTTAAAACAAATCACAAGATGTGTAAGTTATAGTTTTAAATCTAAAACAGATTTGATAAATTTGTAGAGCAGGGCATTAGTGACAAAAAAATATACAGGATTAAACTAGGGATTTTTTCTCACATGTATCCTTAATATAGTCAATTTTCAACCCCCATAAATTGTAATCTTTCATTATAGATTTCTCAAAATACACTTTTGTGCATAGAATTCTTTATAACAAAACATGATTTCACATAATATGCACTTTTCGTAACATAGTAACCATCAAATAACTCATACAATGTAGTACACTAAATAAAATTGGTAAAATGCGAAACATTTTTTCTTGCTAGTCATTATATAAAATTCTGTAATGTTTATGCCAACATTTAAATAGATAAAATAAAAATGTAGTTATTGCCATCAGAAGACGCTGAGACTGTTGGGGTCTCAACATCACGTCCAGCATTCTGTCCTTTATGGCTGGAGGCTGGAGTTGGAGATTGTGAAGGATGTACTGGATTGATATAGTCCATCACTGAGTTCTGCTTCTTGTGTCACATGAGATCCTTAATGATCTCAGAGTATGGGAGCACAGCAGGGGTAAGATGACGTTTAACCTTGAGGATGGAATCAATGTTGTGATTGGCAGCTTCAATGTCTCCAGGCAGCTGATCGATTCATTAACACCAAACTCACGGAAGTCAGTGGCTTTTAACATTCCGGGACAGAGTTTATCTATCACTTTTATTTTCTCATTAAACCTCAAACTCGACAACGGTAGGGTGAACGGGAACAGTGAAGTACATAATAGTAAACTAGTCACTCCCTAAACTTGTACTCATCACACCTTTCCTTTTTTTCTGTAGAGTGCATAGTTGGAAAGGCAAAAAATGTGTGCGATTGCCAACGCAAAAGTAAAAATATTACTAATAAAATTGTGTGAATGCCTGAAGTGGCCAAAGTTAAAAAAGTGAATGTTGAGAATCAACTGCTTATTTTTGATTTTGCCTTTGTTTTAGAAATTATGCATTAAACCAGCAGCCTCCAAAAGACATATATTGGTTGAGGTAGCTAAGTATGCTTTCCTGACCCTGAAAATGCTTTTTATGCTGTCAGTTTTAAAGCCATTATAATAGTATAAAGAAAATCAGAAATATGGCAGTTATTTCCTATTGTGTAAAATGAGAACGGAAACTAGATTTTGTTTGCTACGATGAATATGTAATTGTTTTATATAAAACAACAATAAATTATGGACGTCAGGTTCAACAGTGTAACAGAATAGCATTTGGAGAAAAATGATACTTTTAGGACACTGGACAAGTGTTTAAAAATCTGTTGTTAGTATACCCCATAACCAAAAACCAGAGCAATGCAGTAGAAAAATCTTATCCATTTTCTAAATGAGAATACACACTACCAGTTAAAAAATATAAATATGCAAATACAGAAATGTTGTGGCATTGTGTGTCTGTACTAACAAAATGCCAAAATTAATGCTAGGTTAAAAAGCAAATGTCAGTGTTTGCCTTTGGGTTTGAATAAGAATTTCATTATATAGATTTGAATTATATTTAAATGGCAATATTAGTTCTGACACCCCTAGTATACAAAAGTTGTAATTAAGACAATTGTAATTGCTTATAATATTATACTGTTGCAGACACATACACAAAAACAAAGTATTTCCAAGTAACTGCAGAAAGTAAATGTCAGCTCATTTGTTGGTATTTTAGGAAGTCTATAATACAGTAGATCGTGTGATCCATAAAATCTGGTGTTTGTTGGTTTGACATACAAATAACAATTTCACTGTACTGTATAAATGTCACAAAACTACTACTACTACTATTATTACAAAAAACAAAAAGTATTACTAGTGCCTTTTTTTTCGAAATTCGTCAAGGCCAAACTTTGCTCATCTGACCCCATGTGGATAGGGTAATTGATTAATTACTAGTCTGTAATTATCATTTAATCAACCCAGTGTAGAAAAAATGTATGAGTGCATAGAGCATAAATGGCAATGGCATCTACAAGTCTGTCAAAAAACTGGCAATTTCCCAGATTTTTTTTTCTTTGTTTTTGTTTGTCAAAATGCTTATGTTGAACACAACCAGACACAAGAGTGTATTTATATGTTATTATTTTCCTTTTGAAACATTTTGATGTGATTCACACAGAAATCTCATCCAGCAGCTTGGCAATCCAACTTCCTGTGAGTCTATTGAAAATTTTCGGTTTTTATGTTTACATTTTTATAGGTAAATTCATACATGAACTTAAATGATTATTATTATTTTACATAATCCTAATTTGTCAATTAAAAACACAGGAAGTAATTTTCTCCTTTTTTAAAAGCATTAATAATAAACAGCAATTAAATTAATAAATAAGTTAACCACATAATAAATAACAATAAACACACAAAGGAATTTAAAAATACTCTGAATAAATAAAGCTGAAATAATAATTTATATATAACCTTACAGGTGACCAAGTTAACAAATATATTTTACACATTTAATGCTGTAAATAAGTACACACCACACTTTTTTCTTTTTTTATGGGATATGCTAATTTGCAACTTCAAATCATCACATTGAAAAACTATTTTGTTGCTGATGTTTATGCAGCTTAGAAATCAAATCTGAAATTGCTGAGGCATATTACATGGCTACATTATTTTATCTGGCACAAAGCATTTTAAAATTGTAGGTATGATGCTATGTATGTATGTAGCTCCGTATTCAAAAAAATGAATTCCTTGTACACAAGTAGGTATGCAAACCTAAGTCTTATTTCTTAAACTGTTATTTTCCATCCATCCATCCATTTTCCAACCCGCTGAATCCGAACAGGAAATACAATTTTTCACAGCATGTTGAAAAGCTGAGGTGAAGTATACTAAACTGCCTGTTTAATAAAATACTGTAGTATTAAGTCACAGTGTCTTTTTTTCGGTTACAATCATGTGTCATTTACAAAAAATACATCCTAATGGTTTAAAGGTTGTCACAAGAGGAATATTAAGATAAAATAATCAAAGTTACAGTGAGACCCTGGTTTAAAAAAAAAACAAAAAAAACAGCAGTATACTGAAAATCTGAGGTTGCATGTTTTCAACTAATCTGCTAATAGTCAGTTGTCCACACATTCAGTTTTCATAGCATGAATTTCTAAAAGCATTAAACATTTGTAGCAGCAGTGGTGGCAGCAGATACTGCTGGAGCAAAAATTTGGTGTTTGACTGACACATTTGTTTTGATATTCAGTCTTAGGTGGAGTAGTTCTGTGAGGATCTTATAACATTCAATAGTTATTTTGCAATATCTTTGTCACCTTGAGAGTAATTCATTTTATTTAATTTGGTAATTTGTTTACATTTTGCATTCTGGCTATCGTTTGTTTAAGACTTTATTTGTAAGCCATTAGGGATAGAATTTATTTTCATTTTATGCAGTGATTTTAGTCTGCATTCTATATACTAAACTTTGTTTAAAAAAGGTATAGTGTGTTTTTCTGTTTGAGAGTACATGAAGTATAGATTAAGCTAATGTCAAAAATATGTGTGCTGTACGAAGTTTTAAGGCTCTTTGGATTTTGGTGTTTTAGTTTATAGTTTAAGTTATTTTAGTAATAAATCTTTTTTAAATTTTGAATTTGCTTAGCTTTTATTATTCCATCTCTACTATTTTGTTAGAATAATAATAAAAAAACATTATCCTATGGTCATATTTTAAGGACTGTTCTGTTTCATGATGAGAAAAGCTATACTGTACATTTCTTCTAGGTGAAATCAAACCAAACCAACTGCAATAAATTAATTTTTTTAATGAAAGTGAGTTTATTAAATAGAGTGGCCATCCGAGTGTCATAAGACAGCCTCTTCACACAATTTTTTAAAAAATTAATATGTAATCTGCAGAGTAATACAAGCCATAGCTAGAAGGTCTATATATTGTGAAGGTACTTAGAAAAAGAGAGCAGCAGAATAGAAGCAGTGCAGTTATTTTACCTTGTAATCTTGGGGCTATTCAAAGAGACAGCTAGGGAAAATTTGTTGTAGTGAGATTTCACCTGTAGATTACTGAAAACAAAAGTTTGTTAAAATTTATATCTGGTTAGTAGTAACATATGTATTTATTTCCCGCTTGTCCCTTTTAGAGTGATTTTACTTCTGTATTTTTAAATTCAGAATGATTTCACTTAATTTTAATATGTATCTATATTTGATATGGATAGTGTGGTATATAATTAATTTTATATACATTCTGTAAACTATACATTTAAAAAGTAGCATTGTTTTGCTCCTAGATGTCCATAATATATGCTTGTTTTTGTATTATGTAAAGAATTTGCATACTTATAATGTATTTGTAGTAAAGTATAACTTTAGTTGATATTGTTTATCAATTTAATATGCCAAGCAGTGGTGATGGAGTATTTTGGGAACATATCAGCGTTTAGGTCCTTTCGTTAATTGTTAACAGTGTGATCAACTTTTCTTTCTTTTTTTTTTATTTTTCTTAACTAAATTCTGTACTTCTTGAATTTGTATGTAGTATAGAAATACTACTGATCTGGTTTCAGTGTTTTCATCAGAGGCTGCCTGGTTCAGTATTTAATCAAACATTAATGTTGGAGCAGCATTACATTTTTGTTAATGAGATAAACGTCCAAAAAAATCTTCATTTTCATTCGTAGAAGGAAACAGTAACAGAAACCTGAGAAGTAATCAGCAGCAGGGTAAGTAAAACTAACCCTTTGTTTACCAAGGAAAACAAAATAGGCCCATTACTTTTATGTGAATCATTCTATTATTATAATGAGTCAGTTATTTCAGTTTCATTGTTGGCTAAGATTTCAGAAAAGAGTTCATCATTTAAATAACTTGTATTTTAATTTTTAATATATTGGGGTATTCTTTAGATTAATTCATTGTTTTTTTCCCATATTGTTGTATGCTTCTGCGTGAAAAAAAATCCTCTAGTTAAGGCATTTTTATGTTATTTTCTGATAATACAATGCCTGAGCAAATGCCATTTTTTTGTTATGGAATTTTTGAGCATTTGAAATGCCACAAATTTAAAGACCATACTTCTAAATAAAGTTTAAAAAGTTCTGACGTGTTATTTAGTCTGATTGGCTTATTGTCTTTCTTTTCTTTAGAGTATTACTGAACACACTGGTATTTTTTCATTTGGTTATTTCAATACAGATTTACCTTAACAATTAAAGGGAGTACTAATTTAATTTATGAACTGCATTTGTTGGCTGAAGTCTGTAACAGACTCAGTAGTCAGAAGAAATGTGATAGTAAGAAATATGCTTCTAAACATTGTCAAAAGGATGTAAAATATCCTTTTGGTAAACAAAGGGTTCAAATTAATTGGAGATTAAAAACTGAAGCAAAAATTTCATAGATTATTTCCCTGCTGATTGATTGAAAAATGCTGTTTTATTAAATATTGATATCTAGCTGTTTTATTGGATTATAAAATCATTGAGCTTTTAACTTAAAAGAAGGAAGGTTGGCATGAGGCATAATGCAACTGTAATGTAAAACAATCATATTTCTTTTTATTAATAATAATGGATATTTCATTTATGAGATATTTTATTATTTACAAATTGTACTGTTTGTTACATTTTTTAAGCATCTGGGTAATGTACGTGATTGCAGGCTAACTGAATCTGAAATTAAATTATTGTTCTACCATAAAATTAATATTTATTATATAACCCAGAGGGCTTTTATAGTCAGTTTTGAAGTAAATCAGTTATATAGCTATTTTTGGCAAAATGCAAAAAGGATGTTGAAATAGATATTGGGGAATATCGTCAAAACATGAAAACTTTACAGTATAAATTTATAAATATTAAGTGAAGTTCAAGGTATAGACGGTTTATTATGTTATTATGATGGACATAACACATTCTACAATTTACTTGATATATTGAATGCAATAGTACCTTGCCTTACACAGCAGATTCCACCATGTATAGTGGAAAATCACATAATAAAATAGATCATCTGTTACCCTGCAATGATTTGTTTTTGGATTTAAGATTTTTAAAATTTGTTTTTTGGGTTTTATTTACTTAATATATAGTATACACATTATACTTATTATAGTAACCTGCTGGAGTTTATTACCAGGAGTGCACTTGTCAGGTCTGCTATCCAAACAACAAGCTCATCAGGTTGAGGGTAGAATGTCCTTCTTAAAGGTTTGCAAAAGACCTGTTTTGGGGTCACAGCCAATTGACAGGCCAGTTGTTCTTGTTACCCCTAACCAGATGGGAGTCATACAGGTATCTCCTTAAAGAACCAGGTGCCCATACACTAGGCCGGAACAGATCCACTCCAACTGCCAGATAGCTCCTTGGCTGCCCTTCCAAGGATTGGTTGAGTCTAGCTACCAAATGACTCTTTGGCATTCAGTCCAGACAGTGGTCCATACCAATCCCATGATGGGTTTGGGGAAGGGGTTGTTTTGCAGAATATACTATATATACACATTTAAAATGTACATTTATGCATACATACATGAGTAGCTTCAACTATAAATTTACATCAGTGGTTTTAAATACAGCATATTAGCGTACCATAATTTTATTTGTTATTTATGCACACAATTAGCAGAGGCAAACATAGCACCTTATGTAAGTTCAGTATAGTCAAAGTTAGAGCAGAATATTACTCTACTAAAGGTTTCATGTTGTTAATTAAGGCAGAGTGATAGTATAGGAGATGTAGGGCGAATGCTGGAGAAGTTTTTCTTGCTCCTTCTTCTGTTACATATGAAAAAGTGCACCAAAAGTGCATACTGCAGCAAATTCATTTTTGCCTTCTTTCTCCTTTTTACATTTTGCTTCCTATCCATTCTGGTTCTACTGGATATGAGTTCAATCCTTAGAGTTTTAATTTAAAAGTAAATCAGAAGTGACATTGATCAGAATAATTTTACTTTATTTTAGTTTGCCAAAGGTCTGTTGCACTTCATTAGTGTAAATGTAATGGTCTCCCAGACGTTGTTAAGAGTCTGTTTAAAACAAAGTTGTCTTTCAATACAGTAATGCTAATTAACAGATGCAGCCACATCTTAGAGAATGCTTCTTGTCTAATAATAATAGCCAGCTGTTTCTTCTATTTTAACATTCTTGCAGCAAGACATTTAGAGCTAGTTAAGGCCCACAAGGGTACATAATGTATTAGCCTACACTGCTTAGCGGAGACCCTAATAGATGAGGATAAAGGGGGACCTGCAAGTGGAGTGACACATATGTAATATAATGTTAATATGTTTATTATAAGCTTTCAGTGGCCTATAGGGCAATTAATTATACATAGTTTGCGTTGAAAAAAAATTAAATAGTTTTAGGCCATGGTGTTATTCAAAATGAATATTTATTCCCTCTCCCTTTCTTTGTATAGCAGGTATACATTAGTGAAAATGGCATAAGAGATGCAGCTAAGCACTACAGAGATGCTTTTTTGTTTAGTTTATTTCAGTAGGTGAGTGAGTAATGACATCTGAGGCTATAAGGAGGCAACATCATATATTCAGTATAGGACATTTCAGAGAAAGAAAGACCAGCCAATGAAACATGGATGAAGAGGTGGAATATGGTTTAGCTAAAACAGAGGAAAGTTTAAGTAATGTTTTGCTTTATGGGCTTAAGTTCCTGATTAATTTTGTAAAGAGTACCCAGGTGTATGATTAAGCTAACTCCATCTGTTTTTATCCTTTCTGTGTATTTCTTTGAGGACTGTGGATGCCTAGAAATTAAAAAAAAAATAGTTCAGTATATATTTACATTTATTTAATTGGCCGATCCAAAATGAAATTCAAATCACATAAGGCACATAAGGTAGTTAGCTTTTGGAGATTAAAATGTCATTTTTGTGATTTACAGTTCAGAGCAAGGTATACAAAGGCTATATGAATTTATGTCTAAAAATATTATATACATTGTATATATAAAAGCAAAAACTTGACATGAATTTGTGTCTAAAAATACTGTATAAATTGTATATATAAAAGCAAAAACTTGAAAACAGCTTTGACCAATATCACACTGTTGAATGCATAAATTGGTTATTGTTATGTCTCAATCCACTTTTCCTGTTACAAGGTCATGTACAACTGAAGCATAAAATAACAGAATTACAGGTGAACAAGGAACTCTTTCTCAGAGACTCTATTTAATCTAATATACACAATTTAGAATGTAAAAAAAAAACCCAGAATAACCAGAGAAAATTGGAAGTACAATATATGCAAAGTTCAGCTAGTGATGGAGTAAGTAACAGAATTGAGAGGCGGCAGCACCGACCACTGTACTGTCATTCCACCTTTATAAAATATAATTAATCATACACAACTAAATTGTAAACAAATAATACGTTCATGAAACTCGGCACTCAACCTCCTCCTGTGCTTGTATGCATTTCTTGACAGTGTATTTATAAATACACATCTCAGTATGACCTTCTGTACTTTTAACATTGTCTTTCTCTCTGCATTATTCTCTTTTAATCACCTGTAATTAATTAATTAATTAATTAATAAGCACTCTAAAAACAAAAATTTTTATTTTAATGATTAAATATTTCAAAACAAGATACCTCCAGGTGGCATGAAGTGTCATGTCTTTATTATATAGTTTTTATTTTTTTGTTTAATAGCTTAAACTACTTCTGGGTATTGTGTCTTCCGAAAGGCATTGTCTGTATAAAAATAATTAATGTTTAAGAAATAGCCATTTCTCCGTTTACTTAACATTTTTGACTTGTCAAATTTATATTTTTACATGTATTCTGTGGTATAATACATACCCTTTAAATTTAATCACATAACCATGCTTGATTAATGTGAGTTTATTTTCTCATTAAATAGTGTTCTCTTTAAAGATATTACTTACTACAAAAGAATTACTTACTACAAACAGTAAAATTATTTACTAGATATAACTGACAGATTAAGGTGTTGCAGTGGCCTGAATTCCACTACATTTCAGTTAGGATGCAGATGCAGTTAAAGTGCAAGTTGTCTGAGACAGCTGAAATGAATATAAACAATGTTAAAATGACTTTTAAAATGGAAATTTTAAAGTCATTAAAATAACCAAAGGAAAACTGGATACATGGCATTTATTTCCCATCTTAGTTGAAGAGGACGGATGTTACCAACCTGCTGTAGTTTAAATATTTAATACCCTTAAGTCCAACAGATCAGGTCTTAATCAGCATTCATATACCATTGTTAAAAGCAAACACAAAAGTGGCCTAAACAAATAAAATATATGGATTTTATTTATTAGAATATTTAACCATATAGCACTATATCTAGCAATTATGTTGTTTAATTTATGCCACACTTTTCATGAAAATTATATTCCTAATACATATATCGAACAAAAGGAAACTTTTTAATATGTGACTAGATGTTCCATATTTCCTGGCAAAGTCTCAGCCTGTTTTGCTGTCATGATCTATCTAAAAAATCTATTTTGTGTGTTTTACAATAATTTATTATTCATTTAACTTGCATAGACATTACATAGATCAAAACATTATGTTTAATGATTTGTAGATTATAAATTTGTAAACTGATTTTAGTAATACTCTGAGTACCATTTCTGACTTATTTGGATTTATATTTTTTGTTTGTGTACATAACTTATTGTCTACCATATACTGATAACATGGATTTTGTCCTTTTCCAAGAACTTGTGAATTGTGCAAGCCCTCTTAAAATGAGTGAAATGTGTGTGTTGGAATAATGTCATTATAGCAGAGATTTGAAATGAAAATAACATTACATATATGAATCATT
The DNA here is from genome assembly GCF_900747795.2 of Erpetoichthys calabaricus. Lineage (NCBI taxonomy): Eukaryota > Metazoa > Chordata > Cladistia > Polypteriformes > Polypteridae > Erpetoichthys > Erpetoichthys calabaricus. The sequence continues at coordinate 139,926,108 of NC_041395.2, read as the reverse complement.
TAACTTATTGGCTAAGATACATTTATAGGTTGAGTGGGGGAGGGACACAGCTTATTGTAGGCAGGGTAGAGGTTGGCTATTTGTAGGAGCAACACGAAACCTTTTAAAAGTGTGTAGAAGCAGCCTTAAAAAATCATTTGCACACATGCCTCTAACGTGTAGTCCAGTAAATAAATATGGAGTCCAGTCAGAGCTCAGATGGTATTTCAGAAAGACCTATCAGTATTAATTATCACAAATCATAACATTCTCTTGTAGTGAATGATTAGCTACAAACTTCTGAACCTCAGAAGTTGTCTTTCTTTTTATTTGTGTTTGTTTTCAGTCATTCTATTGTGTGTTTAGACCAGTGTATCTGTCTGTCTATCTATCAAAATTTCTGTAAAAAGCCATAATTTCCTCCTTGGGACAAAAGTTATATTCAAGAATACATTTACTTCTTAAATGGGCTATAAAACCACTCTGTCTTGTGATAAAGCTGATTAACAAATTTGTTTTTCATGTGAAGAAAGGCCAAGCAAAATGACACCTTTTATTGGCTAACTAAAAAGATTACAATATGCAAGCTTTCAAGGCAACTCAGGCCCCTTCTTCAGGCAAGATGTAATACAGAAACTGAAGTTCCCTGTGTATTCTACACATAATAATAATAATAATACATTTTATTTATATAGCGCCTTTCCCATGCTCAAGGCACTTACAGAATATAATAAAGAACGGCAGTGTATACAGTATATAGCATTGTACAAACCAGATAAATAAATAAAGAAGATTAACACAGTGAATTCTGGAAAAAAAACAGACAACATAATTGATGTTCTAGCACACACACACACAGGTTACATTAGCAACTTGACAGAGAGGTAAACTGAGAGAAGGGTAATAAAGTCAAGTAGAGCTAAAAGCCTTCCTGAACAGATGAGTTTTGAGTTGTTTTTTAAAAGAATTCGTGGAGTCAGCTGACCCTATTAATTTCGGTAGGTCATTCCAGAGTCTGGGCGCTATACAGCTGAAGGCCCTGTCACCCATGGAGTGTAGATTAGTGTGGGGCACAACAAGATTGCCAGAATCAGAGGACCTTAGTGGGCGGGCAGGCACATAGTGATGGAGAAGATCACTGATGTAGTTTGGCGCAAGGTTATTTAAGGCTTTGTAGGTTATTAGTAGGATTTTATACTCGATTCTGTAAGACACAGGGAGCCAGTGAAGACGGAGCAGGATGGGTGTGATGTGCTCGCTGCTGCTGGTTCGAGTAAGGACTCTGGCAGCTGAGTTTTGAATAAGCTGGAGCAGTGATAAAAGATTAGAAGGGGCACCTGCCAGTAGGGAATTACAATAATCGATGCGGGATGTGATAAAAGCATGGACAAGTTTCTCAGCATTAGAGAAGGAGAGGAAGAAGCGAACACGGGATATGTTACGGAGGTGAAAGTAAGAAAGTTTCTTAATGTGATTTATGTGGGCGGAATAAGAGAGGGAGGAATCAAAAATGACACCAAGATTTTTTACAGTAGAGGCAGGTCTGATGAGATCACCGTCAAGATAGACTGGGAAGGAGCTCATTTTATTAAGTTGCATTTTAGTCCCAATTTGCAGGAGTTCAGTTTTATTGCAATTTAATTTTAAAGAGTTCTGCTCCATCCAGGTTTTAATTTCACTAAGGCAGGTTGTGAGCTGAGAAAGCTCTGATGAAGTTCCACTTTTAACATTGAAGTAGAGTTGAGTATCATCTGCATAAAAATGATAACCCAGTCCATAGCTACGGATAATATGGCCAAGGGGAAGCATGTAAATACAGAAAAGCAGAGGACCGAGGACAGAGCCCTGAGGAACTCCTTGTGTGACTGGCGCTGAGCTGGATCTGCTGTTGCCAAGACTAAAAAACTCTTGCCTATCAGTCAGATAGGACTTGAACCACTGGAGGGCAGTGCCAGAGATACCCAGCATGTTCTCCATTCTGGACAGTAGAATGTCATGTCTGACAGTGTCAAATGCTGCACTGAGGTCTAATAGAATTAATATGTTGGTTTGTCCAGAGTCTGCTGCCATAAGCAAATCATTGGTTACCCGTAGCAGAGCAGTTTCACAGCTGTGCCATGCCCTGAAACCAGACTGAAAGGGTTCCATCAAATTATTAGAGGTTAGGTAATTGGTGAGTTGGGAAACTACAATACGCTCAAGAACTTTTGACAGGAAAGGTAAGTGGGAAATAGGCCGGAAATTGTTAAGATCGTCAGCATCAAGACCAGACTTTTTTAACATTGGGGTTACAGAAGCAATTTTAAAAGTGAGCAGCACAGAGCCAGTGTCAAGGGATGAGTTTATTATTGTTGTAACAGTCGGGATTATGGCATGAAGGCAGGATTTAAGTAGTGTGCTGGGGATGGGGTCCAGTACACAAGTAGTCAGCCTCATCTTACAACGCAGGTAAGGACATACACAGGGAACTTCAGTTTCTGTATTACATCTTGCCTGAAGAAGGGGCCTGAGTTGCCTCGAAAGCTTGCATATTGTAATCTTTTTAGTTAGCCTATAAAAGGTGTCATTTTGCTTGGCTTTTCTCTACATTCATAATGGCTAACACGGTACAGCACCCTAGTACTACAGACATACTTTTTCATGTGATTAATTTTATTAAATACAAGCAAGCCGCATATATATTACATGTATATAATAACTTACATCCTCAAACTCATTCCATCCAAATCAGACTAGGAGGAGTAGCTAACCTATCAAGCAGCATTGAGTGTGGTATAAAAAAGTTAGTGACATCATGGAATGCTCTTTAAGGTATGTATTAGCAGTATGATCAGGGAAAGTTTTACTGCATAAGACAGTGAGGTAGATCACCCTTTATTTTGAAATCTAGTGTGCAACAGAATTACATTACTTAAAATCTCTGTCTGTAACCTTTAAATAAATATGTTGAAAATGAGGGCATACTGTAGAAGCAGGTTATGTTTGATTTTGAACTTATGACATGGGCTTGGAAGCAAGTAGTTATAGTAATATCAGAAAATATCTTTTGAGTTTTATTAAACTTAAGGATGAAATTACAAAATATTAGATAAAGCAATTAAAAATAGTGAATCAAACATTCCTAAACATTATTATTTAAAATTACAATAAATTATAACCAACACTAAACACCATTCCTCTACCCTTTAGTTCAGAACAACCACATGAATAAAATGAAGAAAAATAAAAGATAGTGACCTAGTTCCCCACTGAAAGGAAATTATGTCTTTCAGTTATGCAGAGTCTGAAAATGCCATAGATACCGTTATTATTACTAATTAAAATGTTATCAAGCACAGATAACAAATAAATATTGGGAAAGTCGGGCAGATGACTTTTCTCAAATTTTCCAACTTGTGTTACAAGAAGTCTATATTTGTGGCACAATTGATCAAATGATGCATACACATTGCCAAAAGGTCTCTAAAAGTCTAGATAACAATGAAATATGATGTATGATTATCATATTAGTGGAGAAGGAAATCGCATCTCTTCTTTAAAGTATGTCCTACATTTGTTTCATATTTTAAGCGAGTGGCGCATAACTGGATTTCTAGTAAAATGGCATTAATTGTTGATGAATGGAGCACAAATCAAAGCATATTGAGAGGAAACTGAACAAGATTTCCTTTCCAAAGCTAACCAGGACAGTACAATTCGAATGCCTTCTGATGTCTTACATAGTCTCATAGTATGTGCATTTAAAACCTAATAATAAAGTTAGGTGATGTTGTCATTCCACCCTCTGCTTTAAATTCATGAGGAATTTCCATTACTGATGAATATACTTACAACTGAATGTCATCTTCAAAAAAAGGATTTGTATATTTATAATTGTTATGAAAGAGTAGTAAGAACCTTACATACATTTTCATTTACATTTTAACAGCATTAATTCTCTCAGCTGAAGAAATCTACACTGATGACCACTTAATAATATCTTTTTACCTTTCCTCTATATATAAATATATAATTCTGTACCCAAATTCCCTGTAAAATTCGTCCGGTCAGTTTACTATGATTGGTAGAGTTTAGATCTTTTAAAGAGCTGCAAATCATTTGCACAGAAACACTTTGTGTCCATGTCTATTCCTCTCTTGACTATTTCTGAAGATTGAAGATTGATAGCCAGGGGTTTAGCTGCAATTGCAAATAGCAATGGCTAAAATAAGCTAGTTTATCTGGTTCATGGTTTACTATTAAATAGAATAATACTGATTACAGTATTATATTCATTTGAACCAAACACATATATTGGATCAAAGCTCAAATTTGCTCAGTACAGTAAAAGGATATCCCAATTCTATTTAATCAAAAGCTTTTTCTGCAACCAGAGATAAATAGGACCTCTGTAAACCCAGATAGATACTTTGTGGTGTAAAGTTCATCTACACTGGCAAAAGGTATATAATCTTGAATATGGATAGATGAATGTCTGTGCGTCTACGAGGTTGTTTTACTTCATAAAATTTCAAATATTAGCAATTTCATTTGTAGCTCTGGATGATATACCTAAAGCAAGGATTAATACAGAGAGCTCATACTGAGAATCAACCCAGAAATACTTGATTAATGTTGAAAATTTAGAGTACAACATGTTTCTCATGAATCATTGAATAATCATGTTACTCAGTTAAAAATAAATTCTGTGTTCCTTTTCTAGACTTTGCAGAGCCTTTGGTGATTTCCAGTTTCAGTGAGATTGGCCCATCAGGGTTTGGAACTGCTCCTATATTGGAAAACCAACCTCCAGAGGAGAGTGTTGCAATACTTACATCAATGGGCTTCCCTAGAAATCAGGCTATTCGTGCATTAAAAGAAACGGTTGGTAGTTCTTTAAAAATCACAAAACATTTTTAGTTTATTCCATGGATGTTTCTTACTCTGTAAATATTGCCTTATGGTTTTGTTTTTCAAATATTTTTCCTAAGAACAATAACCTAGAACGAGCACTTGACTGGATATTCACTAACCCCAATGGTGAAGAAGAAAGTGAAGCAGCTTCAGATGTTGCTGAAAATGAGGGGAATACTAATAGCAATGATGTCCTTACCAGCAATGTGGCAGACAGTGAGCCTACTGGACCGCGTGTTAGAGACGGACCAGGAAGTAAGTACTGAATTCTTGTTAAGTGTATCTTGTTCATCATGTTTCACAAAATGTATAGTTTTCCTTCCTTTACATTACTTTACTATGTTGTCAGGAGAACTGCTTCTTTTTAATGGCCTTAGTAAGTGTGCACATTCTGGTGTGTTGTAGTATGTAGGTCCTGTTACTGTTACTGGCATTCATCCTAGTTTTCTGTTTACCTATGGTTCCAAAAAGGATAAGCTGCAAAGTTTGTATAACACTTCAACATATATGGCACTTATACTCATTTTTCATTAATTCACATAGTTTATTGAAAGAATGTTGCAGTATATAGATATTTTCTCTTCTTCACTTTAAGAACTAACTGCTGCCAGTACTCTCTCATGCTGCCTTCTGTTTAGAAGCAGCTGAAAGAATTAGTTACACATCAATATTGGGGCTAGGGTTGTTTAGGATAGGCATTCCTTTCTAGCCACATTAATGCAGTGTTTCTTAACACAAGAATTTCAGTTGTCAAGTAGTAAAAGCCATATATATGCAGACAGTGAAGTCAGTATTATCAATCATTACTAAATGTATAAAAAACACTCAATTTTTGTAGCATATTTTTCTATATAGTAACATAAAATAAAAAGCTGAAACATTTCTTCTTTAAATACTTTTATCTGTGTAACACCACAAAAAATATAAGAAAGAAGAAAGAAGAACTTCTTGCTCAAAGTATGCAAGGAGGACTGCATCATTTTGTTGCAGCATTTCTATATTTAATCATTCATTCCTAAATCTTTAACATGATAAGAGATTGTGCTTCTGGGTCACTTTTAGAAGACAGTTAAAATGACCACCTTATTACCATTGCTAACGTATTGAAGTGTCTATAGCTGCAGGTGGAAGCTACCATCGCACTTACGTACAGTTTACTTTGACTTTACACTGTAGGAAGAAAAGTAAATAAATATAGGTAAACAAAATTCAATGTGGAGTTTATATAAGTAACATATAAATTTTTTTCATATATATATATATATATATATATATATATATATATATATAAGACCATCAAGAAACATAATCGTAAATGGAACTTTGCACGATACCTTGGCAAGTTCTCTAGGCCCTGCTGTTTCTTTGAAGGACATGTGTGTGGCAGATTCATTGGCAGGATGACACCCAACATGTTGCTGCATCCAAACAGTGCCATCTTTTGCCTTGCCTGGAGCAGCTGTGCTGATCCTATGTAGGGGTGGATGTTTCTGGCGGGGAGGGCTTCTGTTCTCTTTCTCCGATGTAGAACCCTCATCATTATCTGAATTCACCTCTGTTATAGCATGTCTTTATTTGAAATCAGCAGTGTTGGGGGGAGCGTGAACGTAAGAGAATAGAACTGAAAAAAAAAAAAAACGCTAACCTTTACAAGTACCATAAGTTTACACCAGCTATTTCAGACTCAGATTAAATGTGTGTTCATATTCTATAATAGTAACAATAAGAGCAGCTCACTTTTCAAAATGGTAGATCAAGGAAGGGCTCGGAATGGAACCCGCAACCTCTTGTTTATGAGTCAGCAGTTCTTACCTCTGCACCACACAAGCGGTTGTGTCAGCATTGTACCCTAACCCGATTTCTTTTTCTTCCAGTTATATTCTTGAATAAAAGTGAACATGTTTTGTTATACTTGTACCTTTTTGTGAAAGTGTTTATTTGATATTTGGACTTCAGTCTTCACACACATACACTACATGTCAAAATTTTATCATTAGTACTATAACATGAAAAAAGTTTCTGTTTTAGCTGTGTGTTCAACATTTTTGCCTCGCATTTCCTTTCATCCTACATTTACCCAGATTGTTGTAGACACGGAACACACATGAAATGCATGTGTTGCAAATAATGTTACATTATTTACCCTTTACAACTCCAGGCACCTCACATCCAGATAAATAGACTTGAGCTGGGAGAACTTTTTGTCCAACTTGAGTTATGGCGGTGGGTTGGGATAGCAGGCTGCTTGCTGCTTGTGCTGATCGACACATTTGCAAAACAAAAGACGCTAATGGAAAGATGTGAAGGAATTTAAGATGGCCCGGGATTACGACTTTTTTCGTAGGCTTCAGGGATTCTAGTGTTAAAGCTTTATTCTACTTTATAACTTGAAGTAGACTTGTGCAATTGTCGGCACAGCTACTAAGTTGCCTTATGATTTGAGGGTGAAAACTTATCCAGGAGTCAAGTGATGTTAGCACTGTTGGTCCTGTAGTGTTTGCTAAAATGAAGGTGGGAGATAAGTGATTAAGGACTTTAATATTACTTTTAGCCTTTTGTAGGGTAGTGTGGTATACAGCCCCTAAACAGAGAGGAACTGCAGTATGCGTTAATAATATTCTGAGCTGATTATACCACTGTCTTGTGATGATGCAGGTTGGCCCCATGCTACCAAGTCCTTCCGGGGAGCCTCTTGAACCCCCTACCACTGATAACGTACCCAAGGATGAGCCAGCAGTTGAGGTCACAACACACATTTAGAAAGGAGTAGGTGCATAAGTGCTTCAGTGCTTTTATTAAAAAACGGTCAAAACCAAAGTGTTCAAAACAGTGCAGTTCAATTATTCCAATAAATAAATACAGTAATCCCTCGCTATATTGTGCTTCAACTTTCGCGGCTTCACTCTATCGCGGATTTTATATGTAAGCATATTTAAATATATATCGCAGATTTTTCACTAGTTCGTGGGTTTCAGTGGACAATGGGTCTTTTAATTTCTGGTACATGCTTCCTCAGTTGGTTTGCCCTGTTGATTCCATACAAGGAACGCTATTGGCAGATGGGTGAGAAGCTACCCAATCAGAGCACGTATTACTTATTAAATAAAACTCTTCAAATATATTGTGAGCAGGGGGGCTGTTCGCACCCCTAGAGGATACAGACGCTCGTCTAAAAAATGCTGAAAGACTACCTTCACATTGCTCCTTTCCTTGCTGGGCTTACATGTGGCTGCGTTGTCAAGCAATATGCTTCCCGCAAGGTGCTTTGCATACTTAACACTAGAATTACCAGAGTCTACGAAAAAACTTGTAGATCCGGCCCACCTTAAAACCGTTCTCACCTCTCTTTTGTCTTCTAAATGTGCCGATTAAGAGGAGCAGCGAGCAGCCGGCTATTCCATCCCCCACCGTCGCAGAACGTTCACTAAGTTTTCCCAGCTCATGCCTTGTTTGATTACCTGGGAGTGACTGAACTGCTGGAGTTTTAGAATAGAAATAATAGATCGCTATTTGGAATACATGCATTTCATGCGTGTTCCATTTCTACAGTAATCTGTGTAAACACATTGCTAAAACAGAAACTTTTTCATATTTTAGTAATAAATGTTACAAAATGTAGGCATAAACTATAGAATGTGTAAAGCCCGAGTTCCTAAGATCAAATAAACATTTCCACAAAAGCTTCACACACCATATAACAGCTTCCGTGGTGTAGCGCGCTAAGATTTGCGTCTCAGACCGAGTAGCTTTTCTCTGCCTCACAAACATGAGTTCAATTCCCCGCTGGGGATAAGGTGTTACTTCTTTTTTTTCTTTTTAACCTCAAACGGACATAAAATTTGTAAATTGGTATGCACTGTCAGTTAATGAGATCGTTATATTTTCATGTGGGATGCTCCTTTTAAAATATTTTTTTAACAATTGAGACTGCAATTAGGGCGGCACGGTGGCGCAGTGGGTAGCGCTGCTGCCTCGCAGTTGGGAGATCTGGGGACCTGGGTTCGATTCCCGGGTCCTCCCTGCGTGGAGTTTGCATGTTCTCCCCGTGTCTGCGTGGGTTTCCTCCGGGCGCTCCGGTTTCCTCCCACAGTCCAAAGACATGCAGGTTAGGTGGATTGGCGATTCTAAATTGGCCCTAGTGTGTGCTTGGTGTGTGGGTGTGTTTGTGTGTGTCCTGCGGTGGGTTGGCACCCTGCCCAGGATTGTTTCCTGCCTTGTGCCCTGTGTTGGCTGGGATTGGCTCCAGCAGACCCCTGTGACCCTGTGTTCGGATTCAGCGGGTTGGAAAATGGATGGATGGATGGACTGCAATTAACATGAACAACTGTCCTTATAACTTATTTTTTTCAAGATCCATAACACACAGACAGACAGAGCACTGCGTAATACAGAGACAGACAGGCAGAGATATACAAACAAACAGGGAAGGCACATGTACTGAAAGAAAAAAAAATCAACATGCGCGTTGTTTCTGCAGCACTGAATAAGCTCACCCGCTCTAACATCACCCCTCCCCCGATCTGGCTCTCTAAGTAACAGCGCAAGTACAGACGCAAACCAAGTGTAATCAAGAGTCCTGGTTCGATCCCCACTCACTCCTATATTTGCCGTTTTCAGTAGTAAGCTGCTCTTTTTGTTAATATTATACAGTACACACATGCACTTGATTTGTGTCTGTACTTGCGCTGTTACTTTACGTTTAAACTTTTGAAAAAGAGACAAATGTTTGTTTGCAGTGTTTGAATAAAGTTCCTGTCTCTCAACAACCTCCTGTGTTTCTGTGCAAATCGGTGACCCAAGCATGACAATATAAAAATAACCATATAAACATATGGTTTTTACTTCGCAGATTTTCACCTTTCGCGGGGGGTTCTGGAACGCAACCCCTGCGATGGAGGAGGGATCACTGTAGTCCAATAAAAAGAAGTGATAGTGGGGGATAAATTATTAATCAAATAAATGATTTCATTAAAACTAAAGTTAAAACTCACAGATAAGGAAACTGTTCTTTTAAAAAATTAGTTGAGTTCCTTTATCTTTGCTTCTCCCCTTTTCCTGACTGGACGTTGCAGGAGGAGAAGACGCCAAACTCTCTTAAACCGTGGGTCTGGGTCCCTGCTCCCCCAACAGCAGGGCTCCCCATCCGGACCCAGGCTCGGATCCTTACTGTCCATGGACCACCAGCAAGGCTCACCATCTGAACCTCTCTGACTCCTGCTGGCTTCCTGGACTTCCATGGAGAGTTGCTTGCACCACCTGATCACTCCAGCTCCCTGAATCACTTAACTTGAGTGATCCTCTAATACAGCCCCTGAACGTTGGCCAACTGCTTCCCTGAGGGCCTCTCCTTACGGCTGCATGCCCCCTCTCTCACTTGCTCATTTATTCTTGCATTCTCTCTCTCTCTCTCCATCCCCTCTTTTAACCTCCAGTTCCTTCTCTCTCCTGCTGATATATTATTTTTCTCATACCGGCTTATCCTTATAAGCGCCACAGCAGATGGCAATTGTTGTTGTGTTTTTAAATCTTTAACTATTTCAGCTTTGTGCACATCACACTCTTGACCTTTCTCAACCTTTCCTAAATAGCTGCACTGCAAATGTCAATGTAGTTGTAGCTCTAATTTTTTTTTTGATAGATTTTTTTTATTATTGAAAATGTATGCCAGAATTTCAAGTGAAATTATTGTATATGTAAACAATGCATGCTGTGTGCAAAGAAATTATTTAGATGATCATCAAAATGATTTGAACAAAAGGATTCAGATGTCACTTGACATAGCCTTGACTGTTTACTATTGAAAAAAATTTAGTGGCAGTGTTAAATATGCAAATGCCTACCTGGCTGTTATTTGAATATTACATACAACTATGCTATATTTTGAAGTTATTGACAGATACTATTATCATCCATCTCCAAAAATAAAAGTGGTTATTTCAACCCAGAAAAAATAAAAGGAAAGATATGAAGTTGTTTAGCCTTTGTGAAGTGTCTTATACTCTGTCATGTGTACTTATTTGGATAAAAAACAATTTAAAATAATACATCACCATGATAGGAATGAATATTTATATAAATGATTATTGCAAGCAATATTGTGACTTGCAGGAATGTGTTTTTGAAGTTATGTACAATATATGGTTGCTGTAAGAAAATGTATGTATTATAATGTGAAATACTTACCAAAATACATATTTTTAAATTTTCTTTTTTGTTATATATTAACTATTTAAGTAGTGCAGTATGAAATGTCTTATATTCTTAACTATTTAAATGCATTTTGGTAGCATGTCATATTTCAGATGCAATGATATGTGCTATTCAAGACCATACTGAGGGATTAAACATTTTATTTCCAATATTTTTTTAAATTAAGAAAAATGGTTTCAGAATGGGAGAAATTTTGTTTATCAAACAGCAGATACATATTTAATTCTAATTTAATATGATGTACATTTTTTGGTGTTTTCTTTTACAGAATATGAGTTAATTGCTTTCATTAGCCACATGGGAACATCCACGATGTGCGGACATTATGTATGCCATATAAAAAAGGAGGGCAGGTATGTTATTGATTGGGACACTCTTTGTATATATATATTTATAGATACTCTTTCAAATTATGATTTCAGGTAATGAGTAAGGTACCGTTTTAGCAATAAATAAGTGATAATTTTTGAGAGCAAATAGTAGTAACAGGATAAATTCTAAGGCATATACTGTATGTGCAGATTTAAAACATGGAAATTCAGTAATCATTTTTTACCCGCCAACACAATAACTTCATTCTCAGGTGACTTTAGAGACAATAGACCTTAATCATTAAGAAACATTATGTGTTGAATCCAGAAAGAATGAATCATTACTCTTAGTGTATGTCCCAAAGGCTTCTTTCCTCTGTGTCATGTTGAAGGTTATTTTTCTCTTTTGTGCTGGGAGTTATTAAGGGATTTGATAGAATGTAAAGAGTGAATAAAGTATTTATTAATATGAGCAGGAACAGCAGTTTTTATATGTATTTTTATTTTATTTTGTTTAATATTTTTGAAATCAAGATGATGTTTACACCGTAGGACTAAAAATATTGTTCATGCACTTCTTTTTCAATCAATTTTTTTTTAATATAATTTTATTAATTTTATTGTAATCATTCATACAAATCGATCAATTTTTACAAAAAATAGGATTGAAAAACAAGTCAACCCCCACCCCTGAGAGAGAGAGCATGGCCAACGGGGTAAAGCTTAAGGCTTGTAAACATGCCTAAATTGATGAGTTTAATAGGCCAGTAGAGATGAATGGAGAAGAAAAAGAAATGTGGAGATAATTGCTTCCTTGGTGCTTTAAGAGCTTATTCTAAAATTTTATTGATTATATCCTGCCAGGTTTTAAAAAAAATTCTGTACAGATCTTCTAACTGAATATTTGATTTTTTCCAGTTTCAAATAGTATAAAACATCGGTTACCCACTGACTTAAAAGAGGAAAGTTAGGATTCTTCCAGTTTAGCAAAATAAGTTTGCGTGCCAAAAGTGTAGTGAATGCAATCACAGTTTGTTTGTCCTTCTCCACTTTAAACCCATCTGGAAGAACACCAAACACAGCTGTTAATGGGTTAGGAGGGATTGTGACACCAAGGCTGTCTGAAAGGCACTTAAAAATTTTGGTCCAAAATGATGTTAATTTGGCGCAGGCCCAAAACATGTCACCAGTGAGGCTGGGACTTGATTGCAGCATTCGCAGGTTGGATCTGGCCCTGGAAACATTTTGGACAGTTTTAGGCGAGACAGATGTGCTCGATATATAACTTTGAGTTGAATAATTGCATGCTTTGCGCATATGGAGCTCGAGTGAAGTCTCTGCATTGCTACTTTCCACTCCCTTTTTGAGATAGATAGATAGATAGATAGATAGATAGATAGATAGATAGATAGATAGATGGATGGATGGATGGATGGATGGATGGATGGATGGATGGATAGATAGATAGATAGATAGATAGATAGATAGATAGATAGATAGATAGATAGATAGATAGATAGATAGATAGATAGATAGATAGATAGATAGATAGATAGATAGATAGATAGATAGATAGATAGATACTTTATTAATCCCAAGGGGAAATTCACATTGGCACAAAGCAGGGAATATAAAGAAGTACTGCAGGATTTTACTTCTATTGCGGACCAGGGGCCTCATGTATAAACGGTGCGTACGCACAGAAATGTTGCGTACGAACGTTTCCACGCTCACATTGATTCATATTGATTAAGAGATCTTTTTCCCATTGTCCTCTTGGATCTTTGAAAGGGAGGGACTGTAAAATAATTTTATATATTGCAGAGATGGTGTCTAAGTCCTTGAAATTGAGCAATATTTTTTCTAGCATGGATGAGGGTGCAAGAATAGGGAAAATTGAGCAGGTTCTGTTTAACAAAGTTCCTAATTTGAAGATAGTGAAAGAAATGTGTAGCTGGAAAGTTAAATTTGGAATGTAATTGTTCGTAAGATGCAAAGATGGTGTCTATATAAAGATCTGTGAGCATTTTAATCCCAAATTTTTTTAGATATTAAAAACTGCATATGTTTGCGAGGGTTGAAAGAGGTGGTTCTCTTGCAGAGGTGCCACTGATAAAAGCTTCTCCATCTTAAAATGCTTTCTACAGTGGTTCCATATTCTGAGTGAGTGAAGCACAATTGGGTTATTAGTATACAGTATTGCCGATACCTTGCATTTATTGTGGCACAAAGCAGGGAATATAAAGAAGTACTGCAGGATTTTACTTCTATTGTGGACCAGGGGCCTCATGTATAAACAGTGCGTACGCACAGAAATGTTGCGTACGAACGTTTCCACGCTCAAATCGCGATGTATAAAACCTAAACTTGGCATAAAGCCACGCACATTTCCACGGTAACTCAAACCCTGGCATACGCAAGTCCTCCGTTCGATTTTGCAGACTGGCGGCACCCAGCGTCAAAGCAGTGCTACTGTTCCTGTGTGGTTTCCCTTTCATTTTTAGAACGACATTACTGACGCAGCTGTATCATATACACTGAAACTAACTGCATATCGTTGATAAATTTAAGGCACCTGATTGTAATAAATTTGTAACAATATAATTGTGCACAGAATGGCCAAACTATTCCACTGCCATGGCTGCTTTAGCGTTGTTAGAGGACATCGCAAATGGAAGGATTAGAAGAGAACGCGTATTCAGAGATCATACGGATTTCTTGGCACATGATGATGACTGGCTACTAAGTTGGTTTAGATTTCCAAGAGCGATCCTCTTGGAGCTGTGTGCTGAACTGGCACCTGCTTTACAAAGGCAGACTTTGAGGAATTGTGCTCTACCTGCTCTTTGCAAGTTCTGTCCACTCTCGGATTTTTAGCCACAGGAGCTTTTCAGCGTGAACTGGCTGACCGATCCGGTATTTCTCAGTCATCACTGAGTCGTGCCATGCCACCTGTATGGGATGGTATTATCCGCTTGTCAAGCAGATATATCAGATTTCCGTACACTCTGGTTGAACAGGCAAACATCAAAACGCAATTTGCAGCAATGTCCAGTTTTCCAAATGTCATCAGAGCGGTCGACTGCACACACATTGCTATAAAGGCACCTTCACAGAATGAATTTGTTTATGTAAGTAGAAAGCATTTTCACTGTATTAATGTGCAAATCATCAGTGATGCGAAAATGCGCCTCACTAATGTTGTTGCGAGATGGTCTGGCTCAACTTATGATTCATTCATCCTGAGAAATAGTAGTGTGGGGAACAAACTTGAAAATGGTGCGGTGCGTGATGGCTGGCTTCTCGGTAAGATAAGACATTTATTACCTTTTAATCACAGTCATACATTATCTGTACGATGTAACCATATAACACGATTACTTAGGTGACAGTGGGTATCCGCTGAAGACGTGGCTCCTCACCCCTCTCGCCAACCCACTGACTGAACAAGAGCGACGTTATACTGACCTCTACTCTCGGGCTCGGGCGGTGGTAGAATGTACTATAGGACAACTTACTTTTCACGCTGATCGGGATTTATGTAGCGGAAGAACGTTGTGGTTTGCGTACGTACAGATTCCTGCATCTGGATTTTTCTGTGCGTACGCACATTCCCGCTTTTGTGCTTGCGCCATGTTATAGTGTGAGTTCTACACACGGCGTTATACATGAGGCCCCAGGCCTGTGTATGTTCATCTGTTTGTGTCCATGTTTTTATAGCTTGTATGTTTGCTGCCCAGTAATAAAACTGAAAGTTAGGTAGAGCCATGCCACCTTCTGCCTTAGGTCTTTGTAGGGTCGCTCTTTGGATACGTGGATGTTTTGAGTTCTAAATAAATTAGGTTATTGTTGAATCTAATTGCTTAAAAATTATTTATTGATGTATATTGGAATGTTTTGAAATAAAAAAAGAAGCTTAGGAAGAATATTCATCTTACAGTAACAACATTAATTCTTCCAGCTAGAGTGACATGAAGGGTTGATCATCTATGCAAGTCTTGCTTAATTTTTTCCATACAGACGTCGAAATTTTGTTGATAAAAAGCTTTGTGTTTACTTGCGGTGTTTACCCCATGGTATTTAAACTGATCTGCAATGATAAAAGGTAGGGTGTCTAATCTAATATTATATGCTTGAGAATTCACTGGAAAGAGTACACTTTTATTCAGATTAATTCTGAGACCAGAGATCTTTTGAAATTCTGTAAGTGCTGTTAAGACTGCAGGCACAGAATTTTGTGGGTCTGATATATACAGTACCATATCATCTGCATATAGAGAATTTTTCTGCTCCAGTCCTTCTCTGATAATCCCATTTATCTGATCAGCATTTCAACAGTGAACCGCCAGTGGTTCAGTGGCGATTGCAAATAGCAGTAGTGACAAGAGGCATCCTTGTCTGGTACCACATTCTAGTTTGTAGAATGAACAAATGTTGTTAATACAAACTGAAGCTTCTGGATTGGTATACAGTAGTTTGATCCATACACAAATGTTCGGGCCAAACCCAAATTTCTCTAATGTAGTGAAAAGGTATTTCTATTCAATCATGTCAGATGCTTTTTCTGCATCCAATGATAATAATATTTCTGGGGTGTTTGACTTTGTTGGTGAGTATATTACATTAAACAGGCGTCGAAGATTGGAGGATAAGTGTCGACCCTTGATAAATCCAGTTTGATCTTGTGATATTACCGAAGGCAGCACTTTCTCCATCCTTCTAGCTATGATTTTTGAGAGTATCTTAACATCATTATTCAGAAGTGAAATTGGTCTGTATGATGCACATTGTAACAAGTCCTTATTTCTTTAGGAAAGATGGTGATTAATGCTTGGTGAAAAGTTTGAGGTAGAATTTGATTGTCTCTAGCTTCTGTAAATGTTGCTTGTAGGAGGGGAGCTAGCTCAACGAAAGATTTCTTATAAAATTCTGCAGGGTAGCCATCAGGGCCTGCTGCTTTCCCGCCTTGAAGTGACTTTATAGCATCTAGTAATTATGATAGCGCCAGAGGTTTATCCAGTTCCTCCGCACTAAAAGTATCTATTTGTGGTAACTGTAATGTATCCAGAAATGCATTAGATTGTGTGTTGTCTTCTTTAAACTCAGTAGAATATAAGGATTTATAGTAGTCTCTAAATATGTGCATTATATTTTTATGGTCAATGATTTCATTTCCGTTCGTGTTGGTGATTACTGGGATTGCATTGCGAACTTCTTGCTTGTGGATTTGTTGACCTTAAAGCTTATTAGCTTTCTCTCCGTGTTCATAGTAATGATGTCTGGATTTATAAATTAGTTTTTCAGTTTCTTTAGTTGTCAAGAGGTTGAGTTCTGAATGCAGAGCCTGCCTTTTCCTATGTAGAGCCTCGCTTGGAAGCCTGGCATGTTCTTCATCTATTCTAGTAATTTCGCTTTTTAGTTCTGATACTTTCTTGGTTTCTAATTTATTCCTGTGGGAAAGATATGAAATAATCTGTCCTCTTAAGAAGGCCTTTAGAGTTTCCCAGAGTATTCCTGCAGAAACCTCTGAGGATGTATTTGTCTCTAGTAAGAAACTGATTGATTTGTTTGGATATAAATTCTGTGCAGTTCTCGTCTGCTAATAGAAGCGGGTTAAGACGCCATCTACGAGGTGAGTGTGTGGGGCATAGTGACTTTAGCTGCAAGATCAGAGGTGCATGGTCGGAAATAACATCATACTTGCAAGATTTAATCGTAGGCAAGAAATTATTATCTATAAAGAAATAATCTATTCTTGAGTAGCAATGATGTACTGGTGAGTAGAAAGAATATGTTCTTGAGTTTTGGTTTAGAAACCTCCAGGGGTCTGATAAGTTGTGGTCAGTTACAAACTGTGTAATTATCTTTGCAGTGTTAGATGCCATCCCCCCTGTGACAGGAGTCCTATCTAAGAGTGGATTTAAAACACAATTAAAGTCCCCAGCCATTATAATTTTATGAGTGTTCACATTGGGGATGGATGCAAATACGTTTTGTATGAATTCCTTATCATCGACATTAGGTGCGTAAACATTTATCAAAATAATTTTACAGTTAAATAAGTTGCCCATGACCATCACATATCTCCCTTCCGGATTAGATACTACATCTGATGCTACAAATGAGACTGTTCTATGTATGAGAATTCCCACACCTCTAGTTTTCTTTGTAAAGCTAGAATGGAACATTTGGCCAGCCCAGTCCTTTTGCAGACGGAACTGATCCTTGTTTAGTAAGTGGGTCTCCTGTAAAAATACTATTTTACCGTTTAAACCTGTTAGGTGAGAGAGTACTTTCTTTCTCTTTAATTCGTGATTCAGGCCTTTAACATTCCAGCTCACAAAGTTAAGTGTCCCATCATGAAGATATTGATTCTGAGTTTTTGATGTCATTTTATAGTCTTAACTGGAAGTGAGACAGCTTTAACCTTAATTTCCTATTTCCCCAAGAGTTATTGCCATGCAGCCTATTGTTACGTTGGTAGTTATAATTATAAGGATTAAAAGGATAGATTAGATATAGCCTGCTCTCTTTCTCTCCCCCCCTTATCCCCCCACCCCCCCATTTTGCCTCCCCACGTGAGGCTGGACCCCACTTCCAAAGTCTCGGTCCTCTGACATACCTAGAGACAGAGCACGTCCAAAGCAAAACAAGCCCCCACGCAGCAGCGTTGTAGGATTAAAAAGTAGAGATATCTATTGCCAATATAGTGTAAATACTATATGCCTAAAATATAATCATTAACAAACTATGATTATATATAATCACTAGCAAAATACCCGCGCTTCGCAGTGGAGAAGTAGTGTGTTAAAGAGGTTATGTAAACATATATATACATAAACATATATACATATATATATATACATATACACATCCACATATATATATACATATATCAACATATATATACACATACAGACACATATACAGTATTTTGCGCACTATAAGGCGCACTTAAAAGCCTTTAATTTTCTCAAAAATCCACGGTGCGCCTTTAAATTCGGTGCGCCTTATGTGTGCACTGAGTTCCAAAATCTGTAAAAATGTTGTTGTGCATTTTAGTAAGCGCTCTGCTTGATTGACTGTCAGACCATTTCCTGCCGACATAGGGACGTAGTAATACGTACACTATGAACGCTGGCAGCGATAAACCAATTGCAGAACATTACGTAAAGCCACGTACACTTACCTCCGCCACGCCTACGGCAGGTAGGTATATTGTACTACTGGTGCACTGCGAAACCACATTTGTTTGGCTAAGGACCCTGAAAATGGCATCAGAGAAGAGACATGCTTAAGATGCACAATTCAAACTACAGGCTATCAGTTACGCGGTTGTAAATGGGAATAGAGCAGCAGCGAGAGAATTTAAAATCAATGAATCTATGGTTCGGAAGTGGAGGAAGCAGGAGAATGAATTGCGCCAAGTTAAAAAGACAAAAAAGAGTTTCCGCGGGAACAAGGCGAGGTGGCCAGAGTTGGAAGACCAACTTGAACAATGGATTCTTGAACAAAGAGCAGCCGGGAGAAGCGTCTCTACAGTCACCATTCGACTGAAGGCAATAACGATAGCACAAGACATGAAGCTCGAGCACTTTCAAGGAGGTCCGTCTTGGTGCTTTCGTTTTATGAAAAGGCGCCATCTCGCCATCCGCGCACGAACTACCGTGGCGCAGCAACTGCCAGCGGATTACAAAGAAAAGCTGACCATCTTCCGCACCTACTGCAGCAACAAGATTACCGACAAAAAAATCCAGCCCAACCACATCACCAACATGGACGAGGTCCCTCTCACTTTTGACATCCCCGTGAACCATACTGTGGAGAAAAAGGGGACCAGCACGGTATCCATACGCACCACGGGGCATGAGAAATCGGCTTTCACTGTTGTTCTTGGTTGCCACGGTAATGGACAGAAACTACCACCTATGGTCATTTTTAAGAGGAAGACGCTGCCAAAAGAAAAGTTTCCAGCCGGAGTCATCGTTAAGACCAATCCAAAGGGCTGGATGGACGAGGAGAAAATGAGAGAGTGGCTGAGAGAGGTGTATGTGAAGAAACCGGGTGGGTTTTTCCATGCATCACCGTCTTTGTTGATCTGCGACTCCATGCGTGCCCATATCACCGCTACTGTGAAAAAACAAGTGAAGCAAATGAATACGGAGCTTGCCATCATTCCAGGAGGATTAACAAAAGAACTCCAACCGCTGGACATCGGTGTAAACAGGGCGTTCAAAGTGAAGATGCGAGCGTCATGGGAGCGATGGATGAGAGACGGCGAACACACCTTTACTAAGACTGGAAGGCAGCGCCGGGTGAGTTACGCCACCATATGTGAATGGATTGTGGATGCCTGGGCTAAGGTGTCTGCTTCGACTGTTGTCCGAGCTTACGCGAAAGCTGGAATCATTGCTGAACAGCCACCCGGCAACGAGACTGATTCCGACAATGACGAGAGGGAACCCGGCATGTTTGATGGCGAACTTGCCCATCTGTTCAATTCAGATACAGAAGGTGAGGACTTCGATGGATTTGTGACAACAAACTGATCAAAAAACAATGTGAGTGTATTTTTAAATACGTAGTAGAATAAGGTTTAACTAAACTCATTGTTTTGCTTCTGTTACCTTGTTTTTGCATGCGCCGAATAATACGGTGCGCCTTATGTATGGCTTAAGTACAGAAATAAGCCCCGCAATTGAGAGTGCGCCTTTCAATCCAGTGCGCCTTATGGTGCGCAAAATACTGTATACAAATACATATTTGTATATCTACATATATATATACACATATATACATATACATATTTGTATATCTACATATATATACACATATATACATATACATACATATCTACCTACATACATACACATATATCTATCTATCTATATATATATATATACACATACATACATATCTATCTATATATATATATATATAGCTGATTACCCAGTGGATTCGCTCACTGAGTGCAAGAGAAAAAAATAAAATGTATGTATAAAATAAGTTTAATTGCCAAATTTATTTTTCCACAAATAAAGGGCACTTACAATAACATAGAAATCAATATAAACAACATTAACATCATTATCATATGAGAATATGAAGTAATATATAAGAAGCACATTGCATATAAATATAAATTATTAAACAGTAAAATGTTCTTCTATAATACGCTACCGTGGCTATTCGTTTGTCTGTCCAGGATTTTAAATCACCTGTAGCTCGCAAACCGTTTCACCTATTGACTTGAAATTTGGTACACATATACTACGTCACGTCTACTATTCGCTTTCCCACACATATGAATAAATATATATATATATATATATATATATATATACACATACATATACACACACATACACATATATACATATACATACATAGTGCGTTGCAACACGGGCTGCGATTGTTACATGGGAGGGAGAGGACAAATCACAGCTTCCCGCTTTCTAATCGGGCTTGTGATTGCTGCTTTGACGGATGCCCAGATCCCACAGTATTTCCCCTTAGGAGAGGCGTTAGGCAAGTGTAATTGAATAGCGGTGCTGCAAGTTATTGCTCTTTTTATCTTTATTTTATTTTATTGTAGAGTCAACTCACAGCTGCGCGCACCAGTGCGTGCGTGGCGGATGCGTACGGCTGACGTTTTCATTGTCTACCACCTCCGCTAATCATTCTTGAGGCAGATTGAAGACTTAAGTGCCAGCTTAACTGAAAAATTAAAGAAAACATACTAAGTTTTAAAACAAATCAGTTTTAACGGGAAAAGATGCCGACGAAAGAAGAGAAGCAGCGGGACGCTAGGGTGAAGAGCTGCTCATTAAGCAGCAAGCGCATCAACCTCTGAGCAAACGAATGGTAAATGTACAGAGAAAGAGGATAAATACTATGAATGGTCATGTGAAGTATATTCACTCCACGTTATAGTGCAGTGCACTGTTACTGGTATTTTGATAAAAGAATCCGAATAACATATAAGAAGCATATAAATTATTAAACAGTAAAACATTAACATTTAAGAAGTAAAGATACATTGAGTACTACTGTAGTGCTTTCGGGTATAGTACATTTTTTGTTTGCCCATTACATGCATAAATGTATACATTTTTTGGTGTACCTACCCAAGAACACGCGACATGACCCGGCAGTTAAAAATTTATCGCTCCAGCAATTTTAACTCTGTTACAAAGTCATCTAATATGGTATTGCAAACGGCAGCGGGAGCGTTTCTATAAACTCAATTTAAACTTACTGTTTACACCGTGCTTTGAAGATGCACATAGTATGCGACACGTGTTTCGCCGTAATTGTGGGCTCATTAGGAGTACACAGTCACTGCACTCCCTTACTGGAATCGATCCTTGGACGTAGAGGCGAAGCCCCTAACATTGTGCTACGGCGTGTGGTTCATTCATTTGACAGCATGTAGATCGGGGTAATTACATTGCAGGCATTCGTAGTCTGATTCACAATCTGATTGTATGGGTGGTTACCTACCAGGTAACGCTTGTGGTTGGTGAGCAAGTCGGCTAACTTCTGCTACGGTGCCCTCTTTCAGTTGCGAGAAGCAGATCATACAATGGTTGAAATAGTTTAATATATATAGCAAAATCACCGCGCTTCGCAGGGGCGAATATGGTATTGCAAACGGCAGCGTTTCTATAAACTTAATTTGAAGTTACGGTTTATACCGTGCTTTGTTTCATATTCTTTTCCTACTTTATCAATTGTGTAATGTGTTTTTTGAACAGGTTTGATTCATGGAAGTGATCACTCTTGCTGCGTTCAGTCACTTAACGTGAGCCGCTCTCTTGTGTGATGTTGCGATGTCCACGGGTTTATTTAATGTTAGCTAAGACCCGGCAGTTAAAAGTTTCTCGCTACAGCAATTTTAACTCTGTTACAAAGTGATGCAAACTCTCGTTTATACCTCGTGTCTTCTCATTAAACTTGTATCTCGCGAATATGGCATTGCAAACGGCAGCGGGAGCGTTTCTATAAAGTTAATTTAAGGTTAGGTTTATACCGTGCTTTTTTATACCTCGTGTCTTCTCATTAAACTTGTATCTCGCGAATATGGTATTGCAAACGGCAGCGGTAGCGTTTCTATAAAGTTAATTTAGACTTACGGTTTACACCATGCTTTTTTATACCTCGTGTCTTATGAAGATGCTTGTATGCGTCACTCACTCGCTTCTTATTGTTTCGCTGCCTTGTCAATTGTGTAATGAGTGTTTTCTTCAGCGCTCTTTGGGGCTCCTCCTTCTTTTCTACGTACTGAGTTCACAGTCAGTTCACGTGATTACGTGGGAGGCGTGATGACGCGACACGCAACTCAGTCTCCTACGGCCATCTTGCTGCCTTCCATTACAGTATATGGACAAAAAAGAGGTTCCAGTTATGACCATTACGCGTATAATTTTGAAATGAAACCTGCCTAACTTTTGTAAGTAAGCTGTAAGGAATGAGCCTGCCAAATTTCAGCCTTCCACCTACACGGGAAGTTGGACAATTAGTGATGAGTGAGTCAGTCAGTCAGTGAGTGAGTGAGTCAGTCAGTCAGTCAGTGAGGGCTTTGCCTTTTATTATTATAGATTAACAAACTATAAGCATAAAATATATAATATAATCTTCAGCAATCTTAAAGTAATAAGATAATAAACCCAGGGGATGGTGTTAGAAAGTGGTCCAGGATAAGTATAGTAAGTCTTAATGCAATGATAACAATAAACCAAGGGTATGATGTTAAACAGTCTCCTTTAGGGTAGTAAGAAAAAAAAAAGTTAATTTCTTTCACACACACGTCAATAACTATAATTAAAACATAAACAGAAAGCGTCCGAGTAATGAAAAGGATGTATAATTATAATACCCGTATCATTACAAGTGGATCAGACAGCAGGTGATATCTCCTTGCCATGCCATGACAGGATGCACTTATTGTGTTTCAGAATAGTGTCGGGATCAGCTTTCTTAATTCCTTTTCTGCTTCCTCTTTGCTGGAAAAGACGTAGTGTTGGCCTTTCGCATCTACTTTCAGTTTGGCAGGGTACAAGAGGCTGTATTTGATATCGGCTTGCTGTAACCACTGTTTAATGTTGTAGAAGGCTGCATGTTTAGCAGCTGTTGCAGGAGAGAAATCAGGGAAAATATGAATGTGGTTATTTTCAAATATAATCTCTTGCTTGCGTCTGAGGAGTGCCATCACATCTAGCTTACATAATAATCTCTCGAAGCGGATAATAAAAGACCTAGGTCTAAAGGTATTTGATCAGCGTATGCGATAAGCTGCTGCTATCTCGGCATCTGATTTAAAGTCCTCTCCAATTATTTCAGAGAATAGTTCAGCTGCGAGTTTTCTGGGTTTGGACTTTCACGATTCTCAGGTATTTTTTTTACCTTTATTTTACATACAACCTGTATCTGATTGCTACGCCTATATAGGAAGCGGTTTAAAAAACTTGGTAAGTGTAAATAAAAAACATCTTAGAAAAGGATATGCATTTAATATAAAATAAAGATCAAATTTAGTAAAGATAAGTAAATGGAAGCAGGAATTTGACTTGCTCTTACTACTTTTCAGTCTTCTTGGCCATAGTAGCACATATTTTTTAAAATTTTCCCTTTTATATTTTATTATTATTAAATCCATGTAGTTCTCCATGTTATCAAATGTGACACATTCCAGTAACCTTATTATCAACCATTTTTCATTGTTCTTTGTTCCTTTTACATATATTTGATGATGGTGTCATCTATGATTGACATAGAGTGACATACAAAAGATCATTTGAGCTTGTGAAGTGTAGTCTGAACATCCTCTGACAGGTCACATTCTAAATTCTAAATTGCATTACATTTAATTTATTTCCTTTTCTTATTAAATAATAAAACGTTCACTTTGCAATATTCTGATTCTTTCCTCCCAAAGAATCAAATTTGACTGCATGAAGTTAAAATAAAGCTTGCAGTAATAGGTCGCCATTGGATAAAGTGGGTCTGAAAATGTCTTACTTTAAACATACAGGTTGTGTTGAAAGGTCATATATTACATAAGTGCTGACAGTCATTTATGTAGATGTAAATTGTTAAAAGCACAATGTACGGTTAAGGACATTATATAAAATACATTTTTGTGATGTTGGCTGGAAACCCTCATTCATTTGAATATTTTTGTTC
Source organism: Erpetoichthys calabaricus (assembly GCF_900747795.2). Classification (NCBI taxonomy): domain Eukaryota; kingdom Metazoa; phylum Chordata; class Cladistia; order Polypteriformes; family Polypteridae; genus Erpetoichthys; species Erpetoichthys calabaricus. The sequence goes on along the minus strand of NC_041395.2, from coordinate 139,901,530 downwards.
TATCATTATTTGATTAGAAACGTGACAAATACTGTATGCATGAATAAATAGAACAAAGTAATTTTAAAAATCTAAATAAATGTAGCAGTATTCAAAAGTGTGAAAAATTGCCTGGCTTACACCCAAGGGGGCCAAAATTTTTACTAATGGTACTAGGAATTTTGTTGCTAGCAATTTGCTCAAATTATATAGCTAATCAATAAAAATACAATACATAGTAATTAATTACACTAGCAGAAACTAATAAATGAATGTAATTTGTGCATTCACAGTGATCAGCCTGACAACAACCTGCTATTTCATATGAATGATATGTAAAAATGTTTAATTGTGTGCACAGTTCAAGAAATGACTGTAATTTCCAGTACTGTTAAAATTTTATAAGAGGGTGCATATTTTTATAGCATTTCATAGACAGGAAAGAATTATATAAATATTTTATCCAGTTTTATATTACCGCTTATAATATTTTATAATTAAATCAATATTTTTATAATTGAATCAATCCACTTGCCACTTAGACCCTGCCCCTACTTTACTGATTATGGCTTATACTGATAAAATTTTCACTCCCATTTCTCACTTTATCAATTGTAGTTTCCACACCTGTGTTGTTCCAAGTGATTTAAAAACTGCTGCTGTAACCCCTGTCTTAAAACAACCTGGCTTAGATCCGTTACAGCTAAAATTTTATTGCCCAATATCTAATCCTCCATTTATGGCTAAGATCTTAGAAAAGGTTGATGCTGCTCAACTTAATGATTATTTAAACTTGCATGACTTGCTTGAGCCTTTTCAGTCTGGATTCAGAGCCCTACATAGCAGTGAACTGCTGTACATAGATAGATAGACAGACAGACAGACAGACAGACAGACAGACAGACAGACAGACAGACAGACAGACAGACAGACAGACAGACAGATAGATAGATAGATAGATAGATAGATAGATAGATAGATAGATAGATAGATAGATAGATAGATAGATAGATAGATAGATAATTTATTAATCCCAATGGGAAATTCACATGCTCCAGCAGCAGCATACTGATAAACAAAATATTCAATTAAAGAGTGATACCAATGCAGGTATACTTACAGACAATAACTTTGAATAATGTTAACGTTTACCCCCCCGGGTGGAACTGAAGAGTCGCATACTTACTTATAACCACAGATTCTGGGATGGCCGCTATTCTAGTTCTCCTTGACTTAAGTGCAGCATTTGATACAGTTAACCAAGACATTTTACTGTCCCGACTTCCAGCTATTGGTATCTCTGGTGCTGCTCTTTCTTGGTTCACATTATACCTCACTGATCACCAGTATTATATCTTCTTTAGGGAACACACATCTGCCACTACTTCACTCACACAAGGTTTCCCTCAAGGGTCAGTTCTAGGTCCAATTCTCTTTAACATCTGTATACTCCCATTTGGTGAGATTATTCGTCAGTATGGTCTAAGCTTCCACTGCTATGCCGATGACACACAACTTTATATAAGTGTTGATGCAACTGCAACATCTTCACCTGTTTCACTGACTGATTGCATTCGGGAAATCAATAAATTGGATGACAGGTACCGTATTTTTTGCACCATAAGACGCATTTTTTTTTCCCCAAAAGAAGGTTGGAAATGTCTGTGCGTCTTATGGAGCGAATATTGCATCACAGACCATGATGTGTATTACCTGACAAAAGTCGACATCCAGGGGTAGAGGGCGACAAAACTCACTGTTACGTTACAGGCATTCCCTCTGTGCTTGGAGGAATGTTAGACTCATTGACTCGGCATCTAATCCTTGCGTGTGCGTGAGTTGCGAAATCTAAACAAATATAAACAAAGGCAAGATAGCATCTACATCTCATGAGGGAGCGAAGCGATGTTTTGCGCATTATCACTGAGTTGGACTCTGGACTCGCTAGATTACCAGCCGCTGGACTACTTCAGGCTGTTCTTTCCTGAAGCTGCCTTTCAGCTACTGTCAGACGAGACAAACAGGTATGCAGAGCAATTTTTTGAATCGAGGGCTGTGCTTGCACCGCATTCTCATTTTTCAAACTGGAAACCCACAACAAAACACGAGATGAAGGGCTTTGTGGCATTACAAATATAGATGGGACAAGACTGGCGATATAACTTCAGGGAGCATTGGTCCAAACGTGCTTTGTCCCCTGGTGGCTTTGGACATATTATGTCGCGTGATGATAGGTATGTGATGCTGCAAAGTGATTGTGAGCAACTGAGCTTAATAAATTCTGACACTAGCGATGAGGAGTTCTTGGGGTTTCAATAAAACTAGAAGAGTGCTTGAACCTTAAAGTCTCTCCTTATTTGTTAATGACAGTGATGATATTTCTTAATACCGCTGTTGAATTTACATGGTTGAAATATTATTCTGCTATATTTTATTAAACATATTAGTGCACCATTTGGTTCAGAATATTTTTTTTCTTGTTTTCCTCCTCTAAACCTAGGTGCGTCTAATGGTCAGGTGCGTCTTATGGTGCAAAAAATATGGTAATTTTTTACAACTTAATCCTGATAAAACATAAATCTTATTAGTTGGTACCACATCTGTCCTCTCAACCCTTCGTGGGCTAAAAATTGACATTGATGGGATCCTGGTTGAACCCTCAGCATCAGTCCGGAATTTGGGTGTTATCTTTGATCAGCTTCTTACTTTTCAACCACACATTAGCTCAATAGTACAGACAGCTTTTTTCATCTTCGCAATATTGCTCATCTGCATTCTTTCCTCAGTGTGAAGGATACTGAAACACTGATTCATGCTTTCATCACTACCCGTCTGGACTATTGCAATGCATTGTTTTATGGCCTACTGACTAAATATATCAATAGATTACAATTTGTTCAGAATTCTGCTGCTCGTGTACTTATACACACTAAAAAAATCTGCTCACATCACTCCTGCCTTTATGATTTGCGTTGGTTACCAGTCTTTTCAAGAATCAAATATACAATTATTCTTCTCACCTTTAACACTAGAATTACCAGAGCCTACAAAAAAACTCGTAGATCCGGCCCACCTTAAAATCGCTTCTTAAAACCTTTCTCACCTCTCCGCCAGCGTCTTTTGTCATCTAAATGTACTGATAAAGACAAGCTGCCAGCAGCCGGCTATTTCATCCCCCCAACGACTTAGAACGTAAACAAGCTTTTCCCAGCTAATGCCTTGATTGATTATCTGGGAGTGAAGTGGAGTTTTAGAGTAGAAATAATAAGATTGTTATTTGGAACACACGCATTTCATATGTGTTGCATTTCTACAGTAATCTGTGTAAACACATTGTTAAAACAGAAACGGTTTACAATATTCTAGTAGCAAATGACAAAATGTAGGCATAAACTATATAATGTATGAAGCCTGAAGTCCAAATATCAAAGAAACACTTTCACAAAAGGTACAAAAAAAAGCCACCGCCAAAAAATCCCGTCTTAGTGTGAGACATTGACAAGGCTTAGCTATCACTGCTTCCGTGGCGTAACAGTATCAGTCGCTGACTGGGAATCAGAAGGTCATGAGTTTGATCCTGCACAACTCCCATTTGAGAAGAGTTCTTATTTTCACTATTTTAGAATAAAATGATACATTTGATTTCAGTCTGTAACAACCGGTGTAATTTATGATATTTGTAAAGGTTAGCTTTATTTTTTTAAAATTCACTTTTCATTGTCTCAGTCGCGTTCAGGATCCATCCCTACCGCCCCCCACCTGACACTGCTGTTTTTACATAAAGACGCGCTATAGTTCTGCAGTGTATCATGATACATACGACCGCGTGTTTTTTTCTCCCAGTATTGCCAGTCCCCACATGTTGCTGTATGCTGTTTCTTTTGTACTCCAGGACATGCAGAGGAAAGCATAGTAAAGAGCAGTAACTTCAGCGCTATATGCAATCATCAGACACTCCCCATCTGATGCTGTTTTCACATAAAGACGCGCTAAAGCTCTGCAGTGTACTTGTGACTGCATTGTCGTACCAATGCTTGCGAACTAAAGTGTCTGCATGCACTTTTCGTGGCATTATACGTGTATTTTTTGAGCATGCCCATGTAGCTCAAACACAGGAACATATGTTGATGTAAAAGTATAACAAAACAAGTGCACTTTTATTCAAGACTATAACCGAAGAAAAAAGAAAGCAAGTTACAGTAGGTGGAATGCTAAGAACTGCTGATTTCCATTCTGTGCTATATAACTGTTAACATTTGAATCTGATGATTGCATATAGCGCTGTCTGATTTAGTGTGCGCAAGAACATGCATGTGGCCAGTTGCTGAGTGCTACAACGCACATTTTAAAAAAAGAAAGAGACAAATATATGTGACGTTTTGAAGAAATCATTTCATGACGTGAATAGTACCAATCAGAAAACATCGTCGAAGTAATGCAATATTATTTGAAAACGAACAGCGTCAGGTTGGGTGTGAAGTTATACTGGCGCTGTTTGAGTCAGATCAGAAGCTGAATAAGCTGAAAAAGCTCCTGTTCTGACTCTAAGTAAAAAAGCATGAATTAATCAACAGAAATAACCGCGATTGACATTTTAAAGTTAACGATTTACAGTGCATACCAATTTATAAATTCAATGTCCGTTTGAGGAAGAAAAAAAAAACACTTTCTTCAAAGCTGGGAATCGAACTCGCGTCTCTGTGGCACAGTAAGGCAGTGGTGCTCCAAGTCAGCAAACCGTTCTTATAACTTATTTTTTCAAGATCCATAACACACAGACAGACAGAGCACTGCGTAATACAGAGACAGACAGGCAGAGATATACAAATAAACAGGGAAGGCACATGTACTGAAAGAAAAAAAAAAATCAACATGTGCGTTGTTTCTGCAGCACTGAATAAGCTCACCCGCTCTAACATCACCCCTCCCCCGATCTGACTCTCTAAGTAACAGCGCAAGTACAGACACAAATCAAGTGCATGTGTGTACTGTATAATATTAACAAAAAGAGCAGCTTACTACTGAAAACGGCAAATATAGGAGTGAGTGGGGATCGAACCAGGACTCTTGATTACACTTGGTTTGCGTCTGTACTTGCGCTGTTACTTAGAGAGCCAGACAGGGGGAGGGGTGATGTTAGAGCGGGTGAGCTTATTCAGTGCTGCAGAAACAACGCACATGTTGATTTTTTTTTCTTTCAGTACATGTGCCTTCCCTGTTTGTTTGTATATCTCTGCCTGTCTGTCTCTGTATTACGCAGTGCTGTGTCTGTCTGTGTGTTATGGATCTTGAAGAAAATAAGTTATAAGGACAGTTGTTCATGTTAATTGCAGTCTCAATTGTTAAAAAAATATTTTAAAAGGAGCATCACCCATGAAAATATAACGATCTCATTAACTGACAGTGCATACCAGTTTACAAATTTTATGTCCGTTTGAGGTTAAAAAGAAAAAAAAAGAAGTAACACTTTATCCCCAGTGGGGAATTGAACTCATGTTTGTGAGGCAGAGAAAAGCTACTCGGTCTGAGACTCAAATCTTAGCGCGCTACGCCACGGAAGCTGTTATATGGTGTGTGAAGCTTTTGTGGAAGTGTTTATTTGATCTTAGGAACTCGGGCTTTACACATTCTATAGTTTATGCCTACATTTTGTAACATTTATTACTAAAATATGAAAAAGTTTCTGTTTTAGCAATGTGTTTACACAGATTACTGTAGAAATGGAACACGCATGAAATGCATGTATCCCAAATAGCGATCTATTATTTCTATTCTAAAACTCCAGCAGTTCAGTCACTCCCAGGTAATCAAACAAGGCATGAGCTGGGAAAACTTAGTGAACGTTCTGCGACGGTGGGGGATGGAATAGCCGGCTGCTCGCTGCTCCTCTTAATCGGCACATTTAGAAGACAAAAGAGAGGTGAGAATGGTTTTAAGGTGGGCCGGATCTACGAGTTTTTTCGTAGACTCTGGTAATTCTAGTGTTAAAGCCCTTCATGGTTTAGCCCCTCATTATTTGTCTGAGCTGCTGCTTCCTTACACTCCTGCTTGTGCATTAAGATCATCAGATGCTAATTTACTAACTGTACCTAACTACAGGTTAGTAACAATGGGTGGCAGAGCTTTCAGTGTGATAGACCCTACAATTTGGAATGTTCTTCCTCTCAGCCTCCCTGAGGAAAAATCTATTACTCATTTCAAAATCCAGTTAAAAACAATGAGTTTTATTCATTTTCGTGTATGTAATTTCTGTTGTCTTGTTAATGTGTTTATTGAATTGTAAAGTGTCCTTGAGTGTATGAAAGGCGCCACATAAATAAAACCTATTATTATTATTATTTTATGTATATTTACAAGCATTGTGAATACCATCAGCATAGTTTAAGTTCTGTCCAATCTTATACAGTATGTAAACCAAGTAAATGAATATTAATTTCCAGGACATCCAGAATATCTCCAGGCAAAACTTTCCAATCATTACAAATGTAGTGTTATGTCTGTTTCCAGTGTTAGAATAAACAGAAGAGTTTTTTTTCCATAACAGGAGAGTGTTGAGACTGGATGATGTGTCCACAAATCCATAAGAATTCCTTGCTTTGTTTACAAATTAGTTTACTTAAGTTAGTTATAAACGCCAATCATAGCGCCAGAGGTATGACGGATAGGTTTACCATTTGTGACACTGTAACTGTAAGGAGTATTACAGAAACAAAATAAAAAACCTCAAACTAAACTAAAGGTTAGCATTTTTGCTTTCTAAAACTGCAACAAATTAGAAGAAACAAAATGCTTTGAGTGAAACCATCTTTAAAGTGCATCATCAAATCCATTTTGTGCATATAGAAATAGATCTGATGGCCACTACATCTCTGTATTCAGCAATTTTAAATCATTTCTAACATACTAAATACGATAAAATACATAATGATCATAGCTGAATGGTGGTCACAACCTCAAGTCCACAGTATACAGATATATTTTATTTGGTTTCTCTGTGCAGTGGAATCATTTAGTTGTTGATAATGCATTTAGTTTAGAATACAGTATATATGAGCTCTTTGTGCCACTATTAAATTAATTGTAACTGAGTGATCAAACATTCTGCGGTGGGTTGGCACCCTGCCCGGGATTGGTTCCTGCCTTGTGCCCTGTGTTGGTTGGGATTGGCTCCAGCAGACCCCCGTGACCCTGTGTTCGGCATTCAGCGGCTTGGATAATGGATGGATGGATGATCAAACATTTTTGCCTACCCTGCATAAATTATAGCTGTGAGTATGATGTTTATGCTTGCATGATTGCAAGGTCAACACATAATAAGTGCAGAAACAGGTTAAAGAATACATTGGTGGTTAACATTTATGTGACTGAATTATGGTTAACACAGCTCTACATGACTTATAGATATAAGGCACATCACACTTATAAACAGCTATTGCTGGATTCCGTTGTCTTAATGACGTCAGACGATTTGTAATCACAGGGAGAGCCTGGCCTAGTAATACAAACTCCTTTCCACTGTCAAATGCTGCTTCAAATACCTGTATAATCTTTCTCAAATGAAGAAATATCAGTCAAGGAGGACAATAACATGTAATAGATTTTGATTAAAATGATTCTTATTTATAGAGAGCAAATCACTTACAAATCTAGGCAGTTTTAAATACCTTTACGTGCGAGTCTTAGATATGAAAACAAAATTATGTAGAAGTATATTACTGTAACAATTAATGTGTAAGTTCAGTATTTTTCAAGTCAAAGTTTTTTTTTTTTTTTACAATCATGGTTTGCATTAATTCGCCATGGAAAATTGTTATCCTCTTTAATAAAATCCCTGTGTGCGTCCATGTGTCTTCTGGTAAAGTGCGCATGCGCGGGGCACGGTGCGATGCTTCAAAGGCCGCCTGATGCGTCACACAAGACAGATAGGGCAGGACCTATAAAATATCGCGCGGCCGATCCAATCGGATTTCGGTAAATGAGGTAAGACCTAAAACATAATGCATGAAAAATCCAATCGGGTACTGAGACGCGGAGACCAGCTTCCCCAAAGAGGTGGGATTAGTGTTTGTTGCTGTGCAAGTGTTCACTCTGAGGATGTCAGATTTGGGATTAACAAACTTGGCCCGGTAAAGTATAAAGTGTTTTCCTAAATATACAAATTTTCATGATATTACAATAGGATGACTTTTAAAAGTAGATTTATTTTCGCGCACATAAAATCCGTTGCTGGGGAGATGCCATACATACAATAATCAGCTGCATGCCAGCACAGATTAAAATACTTGCTGGAGAGACGTATTACTGTGAGAGAAAATTAAAGGCACACAATATAGTGACTCATATTACAGCCACATACAAGCTAGTATTACTGTAACAGAAAATAGACGGTCCTTTGCCATTTAATATAGACTGTTCCTACTAATGTTTATGCACTACTATTCTAGCGCCCGTTATTGTAACGGGCTTAATGTCTAGTAAAATGAATAATTTTTTATAATTTAAAAAGAAATACAGTGCTTTTATTTTCAATTTAAAATGGGGAAAATTCAAACATAAAATAAAAACTTTAATACAGATTCCAAACCAAAAATGTTCTTGTTATTGTACAAATGCAGTAAAACAGACTATTCAAGAAAACAAATTATATTATTGCAAGATTCTGCCAAATAAAGAAATCCAGCAGTACTCTTCACGTTATTGCCATCTCCTTTCTTTCATGTCTAGGTGTGCAGCTCATGAATGATGCAGCTGTTATTTTGAGTGTTTCCAGTGATATTAAGTTATTGGGGATTGGCCAAGTTCCCAATGGTTCTCCTGAATGCATGGGGGAACCAGAGGGAAGTGAAAGGCATTGTCCTTTCATCATCGGAGCCATCCTCCATTTCCATATTTGCATTGTATTACTGTTTTTTGGGGGGTTTCCTCGGATGGGGTAGCCTCTTCTTAAGCTTAGTCTGCTTAGTGTTAAGAGTCTTGTTTCAGTATAGGGTGGTTAAGGTAAGAATAGTGGTTTTTGGACAGGCCATATCTTAGTAAAGAATGCAGGAAGGACCTCAAAGTTATTGGGTTGTATAGCTCTAACTTTTTGTGTGCTTGACATTAGAATAGGTCATTGAATCATGGTTTGATTGCCCTCGTGTTTAAGGCTTCACTAAAGCCCTGTAGGTTTTGACTTAGGGTTTGCTCGTGGAGGTGTAGATTTTTTCCTCTTAGCTTCTGTTTTGAACTTCTAGTAAATGCATCTTTTTGTTATTTGGCCAAAGATTCATCCCACACACGAGGAGGTAGATGCTATAGTGGACTCGTAAAATGTTTCTGAATGTTTTTTATACCTTTAAATTTTCATTTAGTGGTTCTATGAGATGCCGGCTAGGCCAAACAAGCAGTCTAAGACATACTTTCCTGTTAAGCTGTCTTAACCTGTTAAGGCAATCTAAGATCAATTCCTGAGTTAAATCTAAGAGTATATGGACTATTTCCTATTGTTGAGGTTTTCTCCCTCTAGAAGCACCACCCAAGCAGTTCTTTTGTTAATCAAGAATCTTCTCCTTAACTGCTCATTTCTACTCATTAACTGCTCATTTCTGCTCATTTCTACAGGGTGTGCAATAGAGTGCCAAACACCAGGCATTCCTCTTTAAAATATCAGGTTTTGGAGCCAGCTTGACAAACTGCACTCCCCTTGAATTCTTTTCCGAAGTGGTACATCGAAAGTCGTACATGATTTGTAGCGTTTGCAGAATTATTTGCGGTTATGCAAATTAGACTCTTCTAATTGCATCAGTGACCTTCTCCAGTTGAGTCTTTCCCTTCCGTTCATGGAGATCCTATAGGACGCACACTAAATTCTGATCCATTTCCTGTTTTCCCTATGTTCCTTTTTTTGGTGGTTATCTGTGGCTGGAAGGGTAGGACTAGCCCTTGTCCAACAACATCCTCCTAACTCTTTTCCAGTGTCATGAATCTGTTCTTAGTTTCACTCTTAATACTGTATCCTGTCCCTATCCCTACAGGGTAATCAGGTCATGCATTCAGACGGTCCCAAGTACACATCAGGTCAGAAAGTTGATCCATGTCAGGTGCTCCAATCCCCTCTTTGTGACTTCTTTGCTAGGGTAGACTTCTGGCTTTTAACATAAGAGTTGGTCTCATCCATTACGGGAGATGGATCTCCGTTAGCAGCAGTGTTATTTTTCCTCTTATTTTTTCTCATCCCAAAGTATCTTGTATTTACTCAACCTTAGGTGGTTCATTTACGGTATATGCAAGCATATATAAGCATGACCGACAGGAAAGGGGCTCAGAAAGAAACGGAAAAGAAAGCTAAAGCTTCTTCCAAGCCTAGACAGGCATCAAGTCCAAGCTCAAGGTACATTCTTTCAGAGACTGTCCTGGAACAGACAGGCAAAACCACAGATTTCCCAGGACCTGGCACTGCTGCATTGTTTCCAGCCAAGAGCGAAAGTTGGAGCGAATGTGCAAGTGAGTCAGGTCATGATAGCTCGTTGATTCCAGAAGATTAATTGAAACTGAAAATGGCCTTGCCATCCACGTTGTTTTCTACTCCTCATGAGCTGGGAACATCGACTTTAACTGGGCTTTCCACTTCACCCCCGGAGCACAAACACCAAATCGATCTGTCCGAACTGAAGGTAATGATCGTCGCAATGGTATAAGGAAGGAAATAAATGATATAAGGAAAAAGTGATATTAATGAAATAAGGAAATATATAAAGGACATACACAAGACAAACGAGAACCTGCTGCAGGATATTAAAGACTAGGAGAAACATTTAAATAATCACTTTGAGGCAGCCTTTAAAGGCGCGCTAGAAAAAATTAAGGAACAAATTTAGGAAAATGCGTCTAAGTTTGAGAATAAACTGAGACCACTTGGCGCTCAGTTGGAAGATGTTAAGCAAATGTTCACGACTCGAATTGAAATAGCCGATCAACTGGTATCTACCGCTGACGGAAAAGCAATGGCTGCAAATTCCAACTGCAAAGTACTCGGACACAGACTTGCTGCACTGGAAGATGGATTCAGAAGGAATGATATATGAATTGAAGGTCTCCCAGAGAATTGTGAAAATCCAGACCCAGTGAAATTTGTAGCCGAACTATTCTCTAAAATAATTGGAGAGAAATTCAAATCAGACACAGAGATAGCAGCAGCTTACCGCATACAGGGATCAAAAACCACTAAACCTAGAACTGTTATTGTGCGTTTTGAAAAATTACAACTTAAATTACATATAATGTTACTTCTCAGACAGAAACAAGAGATTATATTTGAAAATAACCACATTAGTATTTTCCCTGATTTCTCACCCTCAACAGCTGCTAAACATGCCAATTTTTACAATATTAAACAGCAGTTACGGAAAGCTGAGATCAGGTACAGCCTCTTGTATCCTTCCAAACTGAAAGTGGACATTCAAGGCAAGCTCTACTTTTTTACTTCTACGGAGGAAGCAGAAAAAGAGCTAAGAAAACTGATCCCGGCACTTTTTTGAAATACGATCGTGAGTCACATTCTGTCTTGGTATGGCAAACAAGATCTTACCAGCTGTTTGATCCAGTTGCAATGATACTGGTACATCCTTTTCCCTTCTCGGCCACTTTTTCTTTATGCTTTAATTACAACTATATGCATATCTGTAAATTTATTATTTTTTATTTATTATTTTTTAACACTAGAATTACCAGAGCCTACGAAAAAACTCGTATATCCGGCCCACCTTAAATCGCTTCTTAAATCCGTTCACACCTCTCCGCCAGCATCCTTTGTCCTCTAAATGTGCTGATAAAAGACAAGCTGCCAGCAGCCGGCTATTCCATCCCCCCACCGAGTTAGAACGTGAGCGAACTTTTCCCAGCTCATGACTTGATTGATTATGTGGGAGTGAAGTGGAGTTTTACAGTGGAAATAAGAGATTGTTATTCTAAAGTAATCTGTGTAAACACATTGTTAAAACAGAAACTTTGTCATATTTTAGTAATAAATGTTACAAAATGTAGTAGGCATAAACTATAGAATGTGTAAAGCCCGAGTTCCAAAGATCAAATAAACACTTTCACAAAAGCTTCAAGGATGGTACATCAGCCTCCGTGGCGTAGCGCGTTAAGAGTTGCCTCTTAGAGCACAACAGCTCTGCCGCCTTACAGACCTGAGTTCGATTCCCCACTGGGGATCAAATGTTGCTTTTTTTTTTTTCTTTTTAACCTCAAACGGACATAAAATTTATAAATTGGTATGCACTGTCAGTTAATGAGATCGTTATATTTTCATGTGGGATGCTCCTTTTAAAATTTTTTTTTAACAATTGAGACTGCAATTAACAGGAACAACTGTCCTTATAACTGTTATTTTTAAGATCCATAACACACAGACAGACGAGCACTGCGTAATAGAGATACAGACAGGCAGAGATATATAAATAAACAGGGAAGGCACATGTACTGAAAGAAAAAAAAAGATCAACGTGCGTTGTTTCTGCAGCACTGAATGAGCTCACCCGCTCTAACATCACCCTTCCCCCCGATCTGACTCTCTAAGTAACAGCGCAAGTACAGACACAAATCAAGTACATGTGTGTACTGTATAATATTAACAAAAAGAGCAGCTTACTACTGAAAACGGCAAATATAGAAGTGAGTGGGGATCGAACCAGAACTCTTGATTACACTTGGTTTGTGTCTGTACTTGCGCTGTTACTTAGAGAGTCAGATCGGGGGGAAGGGTGATGTTAGAGCGGGTGAGCTCATTCAGTGCTGCAGAAACAACGCACGTTGATCTTTTTTTTTCTTTCAGTACATGTGCCTTCCCTGTTTATTTATATATCTCTGCCTGTCTGTCTCTCTATTACGCAGTGCTCGTCTGTCTGTGTGTTATGGATCTTAAAAATAACAGTTATAAGGACAGTTGTTCCTGTTAATTGCAGTCTCAATTGTTAAAAAAATATTTTAAAAGGAGCATCCCACATGAAAATATAACGATCTCATTAACTGACAGTGCATACCAATTTATAAATTTTATGTCCGTTTGAGGTTAAAAAGAAAAAAAAAAAGCAACATTTTATCCCCAGTGGGGAATCGAACTCAGGTCTGTGAGGCGGCAGAGCTGTTGTGCTCTAAGAGGCAAATCTTAACGCGCTACACCACGGAGGCTGTTGTACTGTCCTTGAAGCTTTTGTGAAAGTGTTTATTTGATCTTTGGAACTCGGGCTTTACACATTCTATAGTTTATGCCTACTACATTTTGTAACATTTATTACTAAAATATGACAAAGTTTCTGTTTTAACAATGTGTTTACACAGATTACTTTAGAATAACAATCTCTTATTTCCACTGTAAAACTCCACTTCACTCCCACATAATCAATCAAGTCATGAGCTGGGAAAAGTTCGCTCACGTTCTAACTCGGTGGGGGGATGGAATAGCCGGCTGCTGGCAGCTTGTCTTTTATCAGCACATTTAGAGGACAAAGGATGCTGGCGGAGAGGTGTGAACGGATTTAAGAAGCGATTTAAGGTGGGCCGGATATACGAGTTTTTTCGTAGGCTCTGGTAATTCTAGTGTTAAGGAGACTGTTTAACATCATACCCTTGTAATAGGGCTTACTATGCTTATCCAGGGCTACTGTTTAAGATCATTCTCTGGGTTTACTTTCTCAAGACTGTTTAAGATTATGTTTTATGCTTATAGTAATTGGACTGTATTGTGAATAGATATCTCTATTTTAATCCTTATACACTGCTGATCGGGGACTTGTTTTGTTTTGGATGTGCTCTGTCTCTAAGTATGTCAGAGAACTGGAAGTTTGTGAAGTGTAGTTGAGCCTTACGTAGGGAGGCAAAATGGAGCAATTAGAGGTGGGGAGAAAGAGAGCAAACTATCTCTAATCTATATTTTAATCCTCATAATTAGTAGTGCCAACGTAACAATAAGCTTCATGGCAATAACTCCTCGGAAAATTGGAAATTAAGGTCAAAGCTGTCTTATTTTAAGTTAAGACTACAAAACGACAACAAAAGTTTACAAGCAATGTCTCCATGACTGAACAGTTAACTTTGTGAGCTGGAATGTTAAAGGTTTGAATCACGAATTAAAGAGAAAGAAAGTATTCTCTCACCTAACAGGTCTAAACGCTAAAATAGTATTTTTACAGGAGACCCACGTATTAACCAAGGATCAGTTTTGGATGCACAGAGACTAGACTGGCCAAGTATTCCATTCCAGCTATACAAAGAAGACTAGATGTGTGGGAATTGTTATACATAGAACAATCTCATTTGTACTATCAGATTTAGTATCTGATCCTGAAGGGAGATATGTGATTGTCATGGGTAATTTATTTAACTGTAAAGTGATTTTGATAAATATCTACACACCCAATGTGGATGATAGGGACTTCATCCAAAACGTATCTGCATCCATTCCCAATGTGAACACTCATAAAATTTTAATGGCTGGGGACTTTAATTGTTATTTTAAATCCAGACCTAGATAGGTTTCCTGCCACAGGAGTGAGGACATCTAACACTGCAAAGACAATTACACAGTTTGTAACTGATCACAAGTTATCAGATCCCTGGAGATTTCTAAACCCAAACTCAAGAGCATATTCCTTCTACTCACCAATGCATCACTGCTACTCAAGAATTGATTATTTCTTTGTAGATAACAATTTCTTGGCTATGATTAAATCTAGTAAGTATGATGCTATTGTTATATCCAACCATGCCCCTTTGATCATGGTGCTAAAATCATTATGCCACACATACTCATCTCGCAGCTGGCGTTTTAATCCACTTTTATTAGCAGACAGGAACTATAACAGAATTTATATCCAAGCAAATCGATTTCTTTTTAGAGACAACATACATCCTCAGAGGTTTCTGCAGGAATACTCTGGGAAACCCTGAAGGCTTTCTTAAGAGGACAGATTATCTCATATCTTTACCACAGAAGTAAATTGGAAACCAAGAAGGTATCAGAGCTAATCAGTGAAATTACTAGAATAGATTAAGAGCGTGCCAGGTGTCCAAATGAGGCACTTCATAGGAAAAGACATGCTCTACATTCAGAACTCAACCTCTTGACAACTAACGAAACAGAACAAGTCATTTTTAAATCAAGACATCATTACTATGAACATGGAGAGAAAGCTAATAGGATCTTGGCTCAACATATCCACAAGCAGGAAATTCGCAATGCAATCCCAGCAATTACCAACACAGACGGAGACAAAAATATGACCATAAAAATATAATGCACACATTTAGAGACTAGTATAAGTCCTTATATTTTACTGAGTTTAAAGAAGACAAGACATAATCTAATGCGTTTCTGGATGCATTAAAGATACTCTCAGCACAGAAGAATTGGATAAGCCTCTGGCACTATCAGAATTACTCAATGTTATAAACTCACTTCAGAATGGGAAAGCAGCAGGCCCTGATGGCTACTCTGCTGAATTTTATAAAAAAAAAAATCTTAATTAAGCTAGCTTCCCTTTTATTAGCAACATTTATAGAAGCTAGTGACAATAAAATTCTACCTCAGACTTTTTGCCAAGCATTAAATACTGTCTTTCCTAAGCAAAATAAGGACAAAGTAAGGACTTATTACAATGTGCATCATACAGACCAATTTCACTAGATTTATTAAAGGCAGACACTTAGCTTCCAATCTTTGACGCCTGTTTAACGTAATATATTCACCCACAAATTCTAACACCCTGGAGATATTGTTATCGTTGATTGCAGAACAAGCATTTGATATGGTTGAATGGAACTACCTTTTCACTACATTGGAGAAATTTCGGTGTGGCCCGAACATTTGTGCAAGGATCATACTACAGTAATCCCTCGCTATATCGCACTTCGACTTTCGTGGCTTCACTCTATCGTGGATTTTATATGTAAGCATATCTATACTAATAAAAGGCAAAGCCCTCACTGACTCACTGACTGACTGACTGACTGACTCACTCATCACTAATTCTCCAACTTCCCGTGTAGGTAGAAGGCTGAAATTTGGCAGGCTCATTCCTTACAGCTTACTTACAAAAGTTAGGCAGGTTTCATTTCGAAATTCTACGCGTAATGGTCATAACTGGAACCTGTTTTTTGTCCATATACTCTAATGGAGGAGGCGGAGTCACGTATCACATCATCACGTATTACGCCTCCTACGTAATCACGTGAACTGAAAATGAGGAAGAGATTTACAGCACAAGTCAAACGCTGGAAAGAAGGTAAATGACGTTAATTGTTGACTGTCTTTTAATACTGTGTAATTGTTGAGTGTCTTTTAATACTGTGTAAGCATACATATTAACACATGTGCAATTAAACGTGTGCATTTACGGGGTGATTTCTCAGGCTTAAAAGCTCGCCTTTTATTAAAAAGGTAAATGCAAACTCATTTCATTCTGAAAGGCACAAACCACGTTAGATTTCAGCCGTTAAACGCGCAAAAATGTTGGTACACCAGATAAATAAGCGCAACATATCAGTTGTATTGTATGCTTACAATACAGTAATCCCTCCTCCATCGCGGGGGTTGCGTTCCAGAGCCACCCGCGAAATAAGAAAATCCGCGAAGTAGAAACCATATGTTTATATGGTTATTTTTATATTGTCATGCTTCGGTCACAGATTTGCGCAGAAACACAGGAGGTTGTAGAGAGACAGGAACGTTATTCAAACACTGCAAACAAACATTTGTCTCTTTTTCAAAAGTTTAAACTGTGCTCCATGACAAGACAGAGATGACAGTTCAGTCTCACAATTAAAAGAATGCAAACATATCTTCCTCTTCAAAGGAGCAAACAAATCAATAGGGCTGTTTGGCTTGTAAGTATGCGAAGCACCGCGGCACAAAGCTGTTGAAGGCGGCAGCTCACACTCCCTCCGTCAGGAGCAGAGAGAGAGAGAGAGATAGAGAGAGACAGATAAAAAAATCAATACGTGCCCTTCGTGCTTTTAAGTATGCGAAGCACCGTTCAGCATGTCGTTTCAGGAAGCAGCTGCACAAAAGATAGCAACGTGAAGATAATCTTTCAGCATTTTTAGACGAGCGTCCGTATCGTCTAGGTGTGCGAACAGCCCCCCTGCTCAATCCCCCTACGTCAGGATCAGAGAAAGTCAGCGCAAGAGACAGAGAAAAGTAAGCTGGGTAGCTTCTCAGCCATCTGCCAATAGCGTCCCTTGTATGAAATCAACTGGGCAAACCAACTGAGGAAGCATGTACCAGAAATTAAAAGACCCATTGTCCTCAGAAATCCGCGAAGCAGCGAAAAATCCGCGATATATATTTAAATATGCTTACATATAAAATCCGCGATGGAGTGAAGCCGCGAAAGGTGAAGCGCGATATAGCGAGGGATTACTGTACATATAGAAATGTGTTAATCATTAACTAATATTATGGGATGGTGTTTTCCGACTCGCGCCTTGATTTAAACGATTGCATGTCTTGGTGGGTTTGCGTAGCTTATTGTCAATATCTTTACACCTCTTTTTAAGACTTAATTTAAAAAGGTTTTCTTTTCTTCTTAATTAAAATTTAAAAGCAATACTTCACCGCTGCGAAGCCCCTCTAGCGCTGACGTCCGAGGTTCGATTACCTTAAGCGAGTGCAGTGAGTGTGTACGCCTGATGAGCCAAGAATAAGGTGGAAAGACGTGTCGCGTAATCTTTGCATTATTTGACAGTAAACTATTTTCATCCATTCTATGATGTGCTTCTCACAACTGAAGGCACCGTGGCTGATGTTACCTGACTTGCTGGCCAACCATAAACGTTACCTGGTAGGTAACCACCCACTCACTTCACTCCCTTACGGGAATCGAACCTTGGACGTCAGCGCTAGAGGCAAAGCCCCTAAAATTGCGCCACGGCATGTGGTTCGTTTATTTGACAGCATGTAGATCGGGGTAATTACATTCACGGCATTCGTAGTCTGATTCACAATCTGATTGTATGGGTGGTTACCTACCAGGTAACGCTTATGGTTAGCCAGCAAGTCAGCTCGAAGTGATCACTCGAGTGAAGGCAGCTTCACAAAAAAACAGATCCTTAACAAACTGTTATTGGTATATTTTCCCTCAATTTTAAAAGGTTTTCTTTTCTTTTTAATAAAAATTTAAAAGCAGTACTTCGCCGGTGCGAAGCGCGGGGATTTGAGCAACTGACGCATGAAGACATATTCATAAGTGCAGGTACTTCGGAAAGAAAGCACTGTGTAAACCTAAAGTTTAAATTAAGTTCATAGACCTACAAAAGGTTGACATTGATTTGAGGCAAGATTGCTTTTCTCATGTAGAACTATACGTTGCATTCTTAACAGTAAGCTTGCATGGCTTGGTCATATTACAACCGGAGTGCTGAACTGACAACGTCGTATACAAACAGAACTATAACAATCGTAATAAACAAACAAAAAAAAAAGCGAAGAACCCTTGGATTTAATAAAAAGGCTCCTTCCTTGGTGAAGCAAGGAAAAAGGAAGACTTTATATGGCGTTCGTTTATAAAACAGCGGAAAAGCTGTGTTAAGGCTGCTTCACAAAAAAACAGATCCTTAACAAATTGTTATTGGGATATTTTCCCTCAATTTAAAAAGCTTTTCTTCTTAATAAAAATTTAAAAGCAGTACTTCGCAGGGATTTAGATATAGATATATATATATATATATATCCATCCATCCATCCATTTTCCAACCCGCTGAATCCGAACACAGGGTCACGGGGGTCTGCTGGAACCAATCCCAGCCAACACAGGGCACAAGGCAGGGAACCAATCCTGGGCAGGGTGCCAACCCACCGCAGGACACACACAAACACACCCACACACCAAGCACACACTAGGGCCAATTTAGAATCGCCAATCCACCTAACCTGCATGTCTTTGGACTGTGGGAGGAAACCGGAGTGCCCGGAGGAAACCCACGCAGACACGGGGAGAACATGCAAACTCCACGCAGGGAGGACCCGGGAATCGAACCCAGGTCCCCAGGTGTCCCAACTGCGAGGCAGCAGCGCTACCCACTGCGCCACCGTGCCGCCCCTATATATATATATATATATAGATTATATCTATCTATGTATATATATATATATATATATATATATATATATATATATATATATATATATATATATATATAGATAGATATAGAGATATATATATGTATATATAGATGTATATAGAGATATAGATATATATAGATATACATATATAGATATAGATATATATAGGTATATATATACAGTATTCCCTTGCTACTTCGCGGTTCACTTTTCGCGGATTCACGACTTCGCGGGTTTTTAAATACAAGTGATTGCCTGCCTATCGCGGAAGTTATGTTCCAGACCCATCAGCAACAGGAGAAAATCCGCGATATAGAATGACCATATAAATAAACATTTTTATAGTTTAAGCCTTAAAATACCCATCCCACATGCTTTAAACACATGTAAACTTATAAAACACACTTTGTTAACACATATGATATGTGGATGTCGGGCTAAGGATATGAGTAACATCTCACTATTATAAAACATTTTAACCTCACGCAAGACAAGTCAGTGAGACAGGAAAATAGGTGATGTACACCTAAAAGCCTGATTGTACAGGCTTTTAAATTATTGACACGCAGAGCAACAAGCAGCACAAAGTCCACTTCTCCTTCGCGTTCATTCTGCTCCCCACCCCCTTGACAATGCGAAGTGGCAGGAGCGTGCGCCTCGGGGGGGGGTGGTTGGTGTGGGTGCGCGGGTTGGGGGGGGGGGGGTTGGGTTTGAGCGAACGTGCGTTCAGCCCTCACACACCCCCATTACTCCTCCTCCTTCCGAACGCGCAGAGAGACAAGCAGGCATTTTGGCAGAAGCAGCACAAAGTCCATTTCTGCTCAGCATGAGTTCAGCTGCCCCCCTTCACAAAGCGAGTGCAGACACATTGACCTCTGATTGCTGCGTGCAGTGTGCAATGTTGGTCTGCAGTGTTTAAGAATGTAGAAAGTGTTTAACAGCATAGGAAGTGTTTAAAAGAGTGTGGGAAAGGTTAACAAGAGAGTGAGAAAGGTTTATAAGAGTGTGGGAAGGGTTTATAAAGCCTTAAAATATGTATAAATAATAAAATAAATATAGGTCGCTACTTCGCGGATTTTCACCTATCGCGGGGGGCTCTGGAACGTAACCCCCGCGATAGATGAGGGATTACTGTATATGTATGTATGTATGTCTATATATATATATATATATATATATATATATGTAAGCTTATAAGTACTGCCTTACTTCTCTTTAAGAAAGGAAGATGTAATGATATTTGATTTAAACGATTCCATGTCTTGGTGGGTTTGCGTAGCTTATTGTCAATATCTTTACACCTGTTTTTAAGACTTATTGACTGAAACGGGCTTTCACGAAAAAAGTTAGGGCTTTGCTACAGGATACACCCTCCACAAGTTAAGGAAGTAAAAATAAAGGTATATATTTCTGTTTTATTTAAACCTTTTAAGTTTGTATGCATAGCCCCATTTGGCTGTTTTAGTTTTTTTTTCTTTCTTCAGTAATATTTAATCTCCTTACAGAAAAACAACATATGCATTTTACTTTTTTTGTATCTCTTTAGTAATATTTTAGTGTAAAAGGATAACCAGTATTTAAACCTTTTATGTTACTTTATAAATTTATTTTACACAATGTTGAAAAATTAATAAGAAAGCTACATATTTTGGCAGCTGCTGCTTTAATTTTCAATGAAATGAAAAAAGCTCTCCAAGAGAAAACCTCAATGAAGAAGAAACAGTTTGCACTATCTAAAAAGGAGAAACCCTCATTTATAAAGGTTTGCTGCAGATGACTTAACTGAAAATAAATTAATAGTTCCTATGTGTATAATACATATTTATCTATTTTACTTATGCCTTTATTCCAGCAACTTGCAACATCTGAGGTACAATTTGTTACATTACTTTTGTTCTTTGCAGCACAGGCAGGAGAAGTGACTTCCTCAGGGTCACACAGTGGTGTCAGTACCAGGATTTGAACTGACAAGCTCCGGGTTTGCTGAAATATTACTGAAGAAAGAAAAAAAACGAAAACGGGCAAATAGGGCTATGCATACAAATGTCCATCCATCCATTATCCAACCCGCTATATCCTAAATACAGGAGCCAATAAGTAGATATGTATATATACAGTATATATATATATATACAGTAATCCTTCCTCCATCGTGGGGGGTGCGTTCCAGAGCCACTGCGAAATAAGAAAATCCTCGAAGTAGAAACCATATGTTTATATGGTTATTTTTATATTGTCATGCTTGGGTCACAGATTTGCGCAGAAACACAGGAGGTTGTAGAGAGACAGGAACATTATTCAAACACTGCAAACAAACATTTGTCTCTTTTTCAAAAGTTTAAACTGTGCTCCATGACAAGACAGAGATGACAGTTCCGTCTCACAATTAAAAGAATGCAAACATATCTTCCTCTTCAAAGGAGTCAGGAGCAGAGACTGTCATAAAGGCAGAGGAAAATCAATAGGGATGTTTGGCTTTTAAGTATGCGAAGCATCGCGGCACAAAGCTGTTGAAGGCGGCAGCTCACACCCCCTCCATCAAGAGCACAGAAAGAGAGAGAGAGACAGAGAAAAACAAGCAAGCAAAAATCAATACGTGCCCTTCGAGCTTTTAAGCATGCGAAGCACGGTGCAGCATGTCGTTTCAGGAAGCAGCTGCACAAAAGATAGCAACGTGAAGATAATCTTTCAGCATTTTTAGACTAGCGTCCGTATCGTCTAGGTGTGGGAACAGCCCCCCTGCTCAATCCCCCTACGTCAGGATCAGAGAAAGTCAGTGCAAGAGAAAGAGAAATGTAAGCTGGGTAGCTTCTCAGCCATCTGCCAATAGCGTCCCTTGTATGAAATCAACTGGGCAAACCAACTGAGGTAGCATGTACCAGAAATTAAAAGACCCATTGTCCTCAGAAACCCGCGAAGCAGCGTAAAATCCGCGATATATATTTAAATATGCTTACATATAAAATCCGCGATGGAGTGAAGCCGCGAAAGGCGAAGCCTGATATAGCGAGGGATTACTATATATACTATATATATATGTGAATGTATGTATGTATGTATATACTGTATGTATGTCTATATTTATATGTATATATATATATGTAGATATGTAAATTTGTATATATATATATATATATATGTATATGTATATATGTGTATATGTAGATATGTATATATGTTTATGTATATATATGTTTACATAACCTCTTTAACACACTACTTCTCCGCTGCGAAGCGCGGGTATTTTGCTAGTTTAAATATATATCGCAGATTTTTCGCTGGTTTGTGGGTTTCAGTGGACAATGGGTCTTTTAATTTCTGGTACATGCTTCCTCAGTTGGTTTGCCCAGCTGATTTCATACAATGGACGCTATTAGCAGATGACTGAGAAGCTACCCAATCAGAGCACGTATTACGTATTAAATAAAACTCCTCAAATATATTGTGAGCACGGGGGCTGTTGGCACCCCTAGAGGATACGGCCGCTCGTCTAAAAAACGCTGAAAGACTACCTTCACATTGCTCCCTTCCTTGCTGGGCTTACTTGTGGTTACTTTGTTGCGCGATATGCTTCCCGCACGGTGCTTCGCATATTTAAAAGCTCAAACAGCCCTATTGATTTTTGATTGTTTACTTTTCTCTCTCTCTCTCTTGCTCTGACATTCTCTGCTCCTGACGGAGGGGGTGTAAGCAGGGGGTCTGTTTGCACCCCTAGAGGATACGGATGCTCGTCTAAAAAATGCTGAAAGACTACCTTCACATTGCTCCCTTCCTTGCAGCTGCTTTGTCAAGCGACATGCTTCCCGCACAGTGCTTCGCATACTTAAAAGCCCAAAAAGCACCTGATTTCTGATTGTTTGCTTGTCTGTCTCTGACATTCTCTGCTCCTGACATGCAGTCCTTTGAAGAGGAAGATATGTTTGCATTCTTTTAAATGTGAGACGGAACTGTCATCTCTGTCTTGTCATGGAGCACGTTTAAACTTTTGAAAAAGAAACAAATGTTTGTTTGCAGTGTTTGAATAAAGTTCCTGTCTCTCTACAACCTCCTGTGTTTCTGTGCAAATCTGTGACCCAAGCATGACAATATAAAAATAACCATATAAACATATGGTTTCTACTTCTCGGATTTTCACCTTTCGCGGGGGGCTCTGGAACTCAACCCCCGCGATCGAGGAGGGATCACTGTACTGTATACCAGTCCAGAAGCTTCAGTTTTGTATTAAGAACATTAATTCAGACTATTTCAAACTAGAACGTGGTACTAGACAAGCCACTGACAGTTCACTGTCGAAATGCTTATGAGATAAAGGGGATTATCAGAGAAGAACTTGAACAGAAAATTTCTCTATATGCAGATGATAAGGTACTGTATATATCAGATCCACAAAATACTGTGCCTGCAGTCCTAACAGAATTTCAAAAGATTTCTGGTCTCAGAATTAATTTAAATAAAAGTGTGCTCTTTCCAATGAATTCTAAAGCACACAATATTAGATTGGACACCACAAGTAAACATAAAATTCCTTATTAAGAAAATTTTGACGTTGGTATGGGAAAAATTAAGCAAGACGTGCATAGATGGTCTACCCTGCATCTTACTTTAGCTGGAAGAATTAACATTGTTAAGATGAATATCCTTCCTAAGCTTCTTTTTCTATTTCAAAACATTCCAATATGTATCAATAAATAAATAAAATCCTGCCGTACGTCTTTATAGTCCTTGCTTTGTACCCCAGTAAGTACAAGTCATTACAAATATACTAACAACCCAATTGTGCTTCACTCGCTCACAATATGTACTGATGCGTAAAGTACACCGCATGAATGTACACCTGTAATGGTGCGGGTCAGCCCCACACAACTGGGTCCTTCCGAGAGCCTCTTGAACCCACCACGATCAGATATGAGCGATCAGCCAAACATATGAGGACACAAATGCAGCAGCAAGGAGTAGGTGCATAAAGTGAAATAGTGCCTTTATTAAAACTCAAAAATCAAAAACAAAGCAGTGTTCCAAAGTACAGTGTTCCATCCATTATAAATAAATAATCCATAAAATGGTACAAAAGTGGAGGTTAAAAACAAATGAATAAAAATTCTAGGCAGGAGTCTAGCCTCCCAGCAGGGCTCCCATTCCGAACCCATGCTCAGGTACCTACTGTGCAAGGCTCCATTTAACTTTCTTTCTTTCTTTCTTTCTTTCTTTCTTTCTTTCTTTCTTTCTTTCTTTCTTTCTTTCTTTCTTTCTTTCTTTCTTTCTTTCTTCTGTCCCATGTAGTTTCCTTTATTCTATGGTACCTACTATAGTTGGGTATGGAATGCGAGGAGTCGCTCCCTCCATGGCATTACTGAGGTGACTCACTGATCTGTCCGCCTACACATGTGTTTGTGACACTGTCAGCCAGTCCCCCAGTTAACAGTGGCACGAAATTCACAGCCACACCCAATTGGAGCCAATTGTGTTATTTTTTTTTAATAGTTAATGAAAATATGGAAATATTTAAAGTATCTATCTATCTATCTATCTATCTATCTATCTATCTATCTATCTATCTATCTATCTATCTATCTATCTATCTATCTATCTATCTATCTATCTAAATGCTTTCTGTTACTGCTTAACCCAATAGAGTTGTGGCAAATCTGCTATATAATAAAATGCTATGCCTGGTTCCTCCAAGCAATCTGATTTGTCGGTTTGGCTTTGGGCAATGCAATCGAAAGAGTAAGTGTAAGTGTGAGATTCAAAGGAAAGAGTAAAGACATAAGAGGCACTCTGAAACTCATCTTCAAAAACAGGAAGTATAAAAACAGACAAGAGTTTTTAACAGGACTTTTAACTTATCAGGAACAGGAGAGCGCTGTACAAAAGAGGTTCAGACACACGCAGACACAGAGAAAAAGTGCTGAAATTACACATAGGGTTTATTCTATTACCACAGGTAATGTGACAAGTAAGAAATAAATGAGAAAAGTACCAGTATGAAAGTAGTATACTAAATAAAAGCCAGCATGGGTTTAGGAGAGAAAGGTCCTTTCAGACAAATCTGTCATTTTTATTTATTTTTTTTTTTTTTTTTTTAAAGCATGCTACTGTAGTAATTGACAAAAAGCAAAGCATATAACATAATTTACTTAGGCTTTCAAAAAGCATTTGATACATTCCCACACCAAAGATTAATTTTGAAACTGAAAGCTATTGGCATCAGAGGTAACCTACAAAACTGGATCTCATGTTGGTTAACTGGGAAACAGACAAAAGTATGCAGATACAAGGTGAATGATCCACAGGGGATGCTGTCATTGGTGGGTTTTGCTAATTTATATTAATAACATATATTCTGGTTTAGTTAGTGAATTTGCAGATTATACTAAAAATAGAGGAAGAGCAGATTCTGAGGAGGTAGCAAAAACAATTCAAAAGTACCTGGACAATCTCCAGAACTGGGCAAACAGTTGGAAATACAGTTTAATATAGAAATTTGCAAATTGCTGTGTGGGGAAAAAGAAACCTCAATTATAAAAACAAGATCTGAGACAATGTCGTACAGGAAGCAACCTCTTATAAGGATTTAGTGGTTTACATTGAAACCACTTTCTTATTATTAAAGCAATGTCAAGAAGAAATTAAAAAAGGAAAGTAAAGTTTTTATCATAAAACCGTTGAGTATAAATTGAGGAATGTTATGCTCAAACTGTATAATGCACTAGTGAGACTGCTTTTGGAGTATTGTGTGCAGTTCTGGTCAATACACAACAAAAAAAGATAAGGTTACACTTTGGGACTGGAGAGCTTTGTAGTGGACAGCAACCAATTGCATCCTAGGATTTAAGGGCAGTTCCTACTCAGGGTCAGAGAAATAACCTGTTTAGTCTCAAGAAGAAAGAACTACATGGTGCCTAAGCCAGTTCATTCTGAAAGGCATTGATCCTGCAAATTTCTTCCAGCTAAATGGCAAATTACATATTCATTAACATCATTGGAAATTAATGAGAAATGCATTTAAGACTGAAGCCAGGAAGCACTTCTTTATGCAAGGAAAATTTGAAACAAACTACCAAACCATGTAGTTGAAGCTCACATATAAAATATCTTAGCTACTAACTAAACAAAGAAGCTTGATGGACTGAATAGTTTGCTCTAGTTTCATAACATTCTAAGACTCATTAGCACTGTGCATAAGAAACCACCACAGCTTTTTGTGTCTTGTGTTGTAATAACTAGGCAGCTGATTGTTTATTTACTAATGGCAATCTCATATAAATTCTTTCTGACCTACCACACTTTCAGCTAGGTAAACTAGAAGCTACAAATTGACTTGGTATGGGTGCACATGGGTAAAAAGTGCGTGGCCCCTGTTGATGGACTAACATCTTGTTTGGTGTTGGTTTCTGTGTACCACAATGGTCTTTTCATTTTTTTTCACTTCTCTCCATACATTTGCCTTTTTGTTAGGCATACAAATAAAAGGAGGCATGGATAACTATTTTGTCATAATTTGTTCACATGCCAGTATTTTCTTCTGTCTAAATTTCATATGTACTGTATTTATTTTATTAATTAACACGTTATTTTTGTGTTAACACATTAATTAATTAACGCTGACAATTATTTTATTGCATGTTAACGCAGTTTTTGTTATTATTATAATTATTTTGAAAGCCCCAGTCTCGCTAGCAATCGATATAGATCAGTGATCTGCTTGTTACAGCGCTTTTCAATATGCTTTTACTAGAAGGAAAGTTAGCTTTGTTGATTTGACTTCTATTCCCTGCGCGTGTATGAGTAGTGAAGAGCAAATCTGATACTGCCACCTCCATGGTCTTTAGTAGATATTGTGGTTATGCACCAAACATTTATTTTGGACTTAAGGCCAAAAAAATATATCTTGCATTTTCAGAGATCATATGGTATTTTACCATTTGAGTTAGTAGAGATACAAAAGGTAAATATGTTTTCTTACAAAATTTATATGAACTTTGTCAGATGTGTGGAGAATATGCAAAATGGTTGTAATTTGTAAATTGAATCCCTATAGCTCTTTTAAGGTTGCCATTGTTCTCTTTACAACCTCTCTTAATATGGTTTCTCTTCTCTAGTTATCAGCTTTAATGTTAGGCTCAGATTTTGGCAGTGTTCTGGTGATGCAGCTTGTCTTTCACATCTTAATGATCTGTGATATATGTTATGCTTTTGAAATTCATATTTATCTCTGTCTTGATCTGTACATTTCACCACTAAGGTCCCCATTGTTAGCTTTTGACCAAGGCAGATCTATGCATTGGTGACTGCTATCAGCATTTAAATATATCCTTCTCTCAAGGAACAAGGAACATTTCAGCTACATTCTACTCATTCAAACAAATGCAAGAATTTACATCAAAATCATCCATCCATCCATCCATTTTCCAACCCGCTGAATCCGAACACAGGGTCACAGGGGTCTGCTGGTGCCAATCCCAGCCAACACAGGGCACAAGGCAGGAACCAATCCTGGGCAGGGTGCCAACCCACCGCAGGGCACACACAAACACACCCACACACCAAGCACACACTAGGGCGAATTTATAATCGCCAATCCACCTAACCTGCATGTCTTTGGACTGTGGGAGGAAACCGGAGCGCCCGGAGGAAACCAACGCAGACACGGGGAGAACATGCAAACTCCACGCAGGGAGGACCCAGGAAGCAAACCCAGGTCCCCAGATCTCCCAACTGCGAGGCAGCAGCGCTACCCACTGCGCCACCATGTCGCCCAACATCAAAATCATTCCAGAGAAAACAAAGAAAAAACAAGAATTTCAGTACATTGTTTGAGGATATCATAGGTGACGTGTTCTGTTCCTTCCACCAAAGGCACCTTAACCTGTAATGGCTAGAAATTGCATTCATACAGACAATTTTTTTTCATTAGCCCAATGTCTGTGAAATGTTGTGTCACTGTTGTAGATTGTACGTCATTATTTTTCACTCATAATGGTTTTCATTCATTCATTTTCTGAACCCACTTGATCCAGCACAGGTTCATAAGGAGCATATGTCATGAACTAGAGTTTCCAGCAGTTAAATATTAAAAAAATGAGTGGCAGTGAAGAGTTACCAGACAGCTGGAAAACTACAGCAGATGTAGTAAGGGTGACAGCAAGAAGGGTGTTTGGCATGACATCTGGAAAGAGGATGGAGGAAAAGGAAACCTGGTGGTGGAATGAGGAAATACAGGAGAGTATACAGAGGAAGAGGATGGCAAAGAAGAAGTGGGATAGTCAGAGAGATGTAGAAAGTAGACAAGAGTACAAGGAGATAAGGTGCAAGGTGAAGAAAGAGGTGGCAAAGGCTAAAGAAAAGGTGTATGATGAGTTGTATGAGAGGTTGGACACTAAGGAGGGAGAAAAGAACCTGTACAGCTAGACAGATGGACTGAGCTGGGAAAGATGTGCAGCAGGTTTGGGTGATAAAAGATAAAGATGGAAACGTACTCACAAGCGAGGAGAGTGTGTTGAGAAGATGGAAAGAGTACTTTGAGAGGCCGATGATTTAAGAGAACGAGAGAGGGAAGAGGTTGGATGATGTGGAGATAGTGAATCAGGAAGTGCAACAGATTAGCAAGGAGGAAGTAAGGACAGCTATGAAGAGGATGAAAAATGGAAAGGCCGTTGGTCCAGATGACATCCTGTACCTATGGAAGGATGGATGTGTTTAGGAGCGATGGCAGTGGAGTTTTTAACCAGATTGTTTAATGGAATCTTGGAAAGTGAGAGGATGCCTGAGGAGTGGAGAAGAAGTGTACTGGTGCCGATATTTAAGAATAAGGGGGGTGTGCAGGACTGCAGTAACTACAGGGGAATAAAATTGATGAGCCACAACTTGAAGTTATGGGAAAGAGTAGTGGAAGCTAGGTTAAGAAGTGAGGTGATGATTAGTGAGTAGCAGTATGGTTTCATGCCAAGAAAGAGCACAACAGGTGCAATGTTTGCTCTTAGGATGTTGATGGAGAAGTTTAGAGAAGGCCAAAAGGAGTTGCGTTGCGTCTTTGTGGATCTGGAGAAAGCATATGATAGGGTGCCTCAAGAGGAACTGTGGTATTGTATGAGGAAGTTGGGAGTGGCAGAGAAGTACATAAGACTTGTACAGGATATGCACAAGGAAAGTGTGACAGTGGTGAGGTTTGCTTTAGGAGTGACAGATGCATTCAAGTTGGTGGTGGGATTAAATCAGGGATCGGCTCTGAGCTCTTTCTTATTTGCAATGGTGATGGACAGGTTGACAGACGAGATTAGCCAGGAGTCCCTGTGGACTATGATGTTTGCTGATGACATTGTGATCTGTAGCGATAGTAGGGAGCAGGTTGAGGAGACCCCGGAGAGGTGGAGATATGCTCTAGATAGGAAAGGAATGAAGGTCAGTAGGAACAAGACAGAATACATGTGTGTAAATGAGAGGGAGGTCAGTGGAATGGTGAGGATGCAGGGAGTAGAGTTGGCGAAGGTGGATGAGTTTAAATACTTGGGTTCAACAGTACAGAGTAATGAGGATTGTGGAAGAGAGGTGAAAAAGAGTGCAGGCAGGGTGGAATGGGTGGAGAAGATTGACAGGAGTAATTTGTGACAGATGGGTATCAGCAAGAGTGAAAAGGAAGGTCTACAGGACGGTAGTGAGACCAGCTATGTCATATGGGTTGGAGACAGTGGCACTGACCAGAAAGCAGGAGACAGAGCTGGAGGTAGCAGAGTTAAAGATGCTAGGATTTGTACTGGGTGTGACAAGGATGGATAGGATTAGAAATGAGTACATTAGAGGGTCAGCTCAAGTTGGACGGTTGGGAGACAAAGTCAGAGAGGCGAGATTGCGTTGGTTTGGATATGTGCAGAGGAGAGATGCTGGGTATATTGGGAGAAGGATGCTAAGGATAGAGCTGCCAGGGAAGAGGAAAAGAGGAAGGCCTAAGTGAAAGTTTATGGACGTGGTGAGAGAGAACATACAGGTGATGGGTGTAACAGAGCAAGATGCAGAGGACAGAAAGAGATGGAAGAAGATGATCTGCTGTGGCAACCCCTAATGGGAGCAGCCGAAAGAAGAAGACCAAATTAACTTAACTCCATCCATCCTACCTGCTTCACTGCCACTTCACTTTTTATTCCCCTGTCTAGGTTTAGCATCAGTTGCTTCATTTTCTGGAATTTCTTTGAGTAATGGGTTAGCTGTTGGTTTCTGTGGTACTTTTTGATAGTTTAGTTGTTGGAAACATTCTTTCCATCATATGGGCCATTCATTCGAGTACCATGCAAATGTCCCGTCTATTTTGTGCATGTTGTCATTTGTTCATTTAGTTCCAATAGCCTACGTTGATTTGACCATAGTGTTCCAAAACATTTAGTGATCTGCCTTTCGCCAGTGACACATGTCTCTGTTCAGCTGTCCCATTTATGTTGGTCTACCAGATCTAGGCACTCATCTGAAATCCATAATTGTGGAACTGATGTGCAAATACTTTTGGCTAAATCACAGGTAGGTTTCCATCGATATCAACATTCTCAAACTATCCCAGGTGTAGCAATGCACACATCTCACAATACAAAATGTTTTCAACACATCTTTACTTAGTATTGTATTGTAAGTAGCAAAGAAATCAGAGAGTTTGTAAATGGCAGATATGTCATTTAGGTTCTTCTAAGTTAGGATAGACTTCTCCACTCACTATTTCTGATTATGTTGTTAGTCAGACCAACTTGGGCTTTAGTTTAAAAAATGGAACCAGGAGAAAATTAAAAGAGGGAGTATGCACAAAATATAAGGGGTGGTAGCAATCCTGTATACACAAAAGGAGTATTAAAAGAGCCAAAATAAAGAATAATGAATGTTGAAGCAAATAATTGTAAGTCATTCCTAAGTAAAGTTTGGTAATATAATGGCATGGTAGAAAGTTAATGTAACTCTATTTTAGATGTGTACACATTTCATAGTTGTTTTGTACTGTATATGTTATTATACTGTGACATTTCTGTAGCAAACAAAGTGACTGCTGTGGTACATCACAGCATACCATGAACATAGAAGAGTGTCACTTACAGATTTGGATCCTACCTCAATGGTTCCACTTTAGGTAAAAAATAAAAAGCCTTCTTTGAATATCTAATTTCCATGTATACAAGGCTTTAGCTCCCTGCGATTGTGTACATTAAAGCAGTTCCTGCTTCACTGTTGAAGTTGATATTAACAAGGGAATCTATGTCTTTATTCAGTAATTTTCTGGGAGTTGAGAAAATTTGAAACAAGGCACAACTAGCTAACACTTCTGTGTTCTTGTCACCATATTGATGTTATAAAGATAATGTTACCATATTTATTTTTTCAGTGTACAGAGCACTAGCAGGCTAATTTAACAATGCAGTTCAGTTTTATTGTATTCTCAAAAAGGATGCTTGGAGAGTTTCAAATGGTACATGCAATGATCTAATTAAAATGAATATTTTTAAGATATTATGGACAATTTTCTTATCAGACATCAACAGATATTGATAGATACTGAACAGATCTCACTCTTTTTGTGCAATCAGAGAAATACTGATGCATTCCTTCTCTTTGTTGTGCATATGTAAGGTGATATTAATGAATTGTCATATGTATGTTTTTTTTCAGATGGGTTCTCTACAATGACCATAAAGTGTCTCTGTCAGAAAGGCCACCTAAAGATTTGGGCTATGTCTACTTTTATCAGCGGATATCCAGTTAAGCTCAATTTCTTTCAGTTTAACACTGAAAGCATCACCTTTTGCCAAAAAAGTGTAATATTAAAGACTGAACCTGATTAAATAGGGGAAAAGCTTTTATTCTAGAATGTTTTTTAATTGTTTTTAAATGTCGGTTTCAAAGATTTATAAGATATTTGTGCAATCTATTTCTTGAAAATATACATAATGCTGTACTTTACATATCTGAAGTTTAAATCCCTTTTTTTAATTTATTTTCAGAGCATCTTTAAAATTTTGGAAGAGATTTTCAATTTATTTGATTGTTTTGATGTTAATTAATATTGGTAAAGAAGATCAAACTAAAAATGTCTGAACTTCCTGGGTCTGTTTTAGGCAATGATTCTTTATGGACCATGTTGAGACACAATTTTCCAATTTTAATTTGAAAGTTTTTTTATTTGTTTGAAAATTGACCTTTTATGAAATACCTAAAATCCCCTGTAGCATGGGTACTTAATATTCATCCTTTTAAAAAAAAAACCCAACCCTTTTGTCTTGGGACAGCTGGTTTATAAATTTGAAAAAAATCTACATTTCATATTCTGCTTTTAATGGTTTTCTTACTGCCACATTTCCCATTTTTTGTAGTTTCAATAAGAATTAAGTAAAATATTACAACATCTGAAAGTAGCCTGTTATCAAAAAAACAATGGAATCTGTGCTTTTGAGGTCTTTTTCATGATAATTATTTGTTTTTCCCTTTTGCTCTTACTGATTAAAGACACATTACCTATTTTGAGTAATGCAAGAAAATTAAATTAACTAAACATCCAGTTTTGGAATAGTTGTTTTAGAAGTGTCATAACACTGCATATTAGCATTGGTCAGTTTTACTGCAGTAAAAAGCTTCAGTAATAAAGAAAAATCATTATATAAGTATACAAATTGGAAGACTCTTAGCTCAGAATATTTCAGAATGTTATCTAATTTATTTGTGTGAGTAGTAAAAAAAGGAATAAATGTTTTAAAAGGAGTATATTGCAAGCAAACTGAAATGTTTTGAGTACTGTGAGAAAACCAAAGTGAGTGAT
Organism: Erpetoichthys calabaricus; assembly: GCF_900747795.2. NCBI lineage: Eukaryota > Metazoa > Chordata > Cladistia > Polypteriformes > Polypteridae > Erpetoichthys > Erpetoichthys calabaricus. The sequence continues at coordinate 139,868,669 of NC_041395.2, read as the reverse complement.
TTATATGATCTGTGTTCTAATATTGCTGAGAGGAATACATAATTATATTTAAAAAACTAATAATACAATTAATTATAAAATTTAATTTTATGCCAAATATGTTTTGCTGTTTAAAAAACTGGTTTCTGAATATACAAAATTGGAGTACACTTTATTATATTTTTTTCTTCCTGGTGAATATAAAAATAATTTTCAGATTCCTTACTCAGTTAGTACAAGGACAAGTTTTTCCCTTGTATAGACCAAGTTTATTAGTATGTTAATGTATATTGTTTGATTTGAACTATTGTAATGCAAGCAAATGTAAACTCTCAGCGGTAATAAATCATCTCAAACATACAGTATTTAACAAGGCCCTGTTAAAACAGGAGAATATCACAGCCAAAGTACATAAATCCATTGTATCATATGTCCTGGATATTTTTTAGATTGTTTTGCATTGATCAGTAGTGAAGGTCTGGGTACTAAAAGTCTGTATATTTGCACCCATGTAAAAAAAATGTAATGTTAAAGGACAGTTTCTTCACATTTGATGCTGTATTGATTAACTTACTAGAAGGTACACTGAAGTATAAAAAATATATTTTTAAAGTGATGAGTAAATATGTGGATCTAGGTATATTTAAATGATTTTTTTTCCATAGAAAATCCTAGATACCTCCAACACAGATATCACTGTAAATATCCTTCCTTTTAATATTTTTTTTTTTACTTTTCTCTTTAATTTGTACTTTAGTTCTAAAAATAACTGATTTTTTTAAGGCATTAGCCAATAATATTTTCATAAGTCAACTGTAAAAAACAAACAAAAAAAAAACTAAACATTAATTTTTCTGCCTTCGATTTTTGTTGGACTAAACTTCTTATGGTGCTGTGTACATCTGTAAACAGATATTACATTTCATAATACTGGAACTTCATTATTGCCTTTAAACAAACCGCCATTATAGTTTCCCAACTCCAACTGTGGATCTAGATAAATATTTTGAAATGCATACAATTCTAGTTTATATTTGTAATCATTTCCCAAGTTGCTGGCTTTTTTAGTGCTTTGTAACCTGCCATCTTTGTTAAAGCTTCTTAAAAATGTTTTGTTTTGTGTATGCTTTTCAGCATTATAAGATGATATTCAGTCACCATAAAACATTATATAAACATTATACAACATACCTAAAAGAATAAGAAATATATCATGAGTGACAGGGTAGCACTGTGCCTATTGTACTTTGCTTTCCTAATTAATCCTAATTAATCAACAAAGAAAACTGTATTTATAGTTACCCAATGCAAGTAGGTATTTTTCCTTGTTGTTGTTTTATATCATTTAGCACCATTTAAAATTGTCCTTTGCTTACATAAGATTTTTATAGTTAAAGAGCTTTCATCTTTCTAAAAGTACCCAAAATGTATTGTCATTGTCATTATCACAATGTGCCAGGTATTAGTTTGTCTCTAATTTTGTTCATCACTTACTTCTCCATTTATTATACTTTCCATTCCCTCATAAAGTGCATTACTTTTGATGTAAGTTTCAAGATTTATCCATTGACCTGTCTTTAGTCAACCAAATGTAGATGTTCAAGACACCATTATGTACATTTGTTTGACTTCTTTAAATGAAAAACCCTGTTTTTTCTGAAGTTCTTTTATACCATTTATTGCAATTTTTGTTGTATTTTAAACATTGTTACTTGCTTTTTATTTTGTAATCAGAAACCACTTACTGTGTATTTTGCACCAACAGAATCAAATAGCTGCTATCAGAACTCTTCAGTTTTTATTATTTATTATTCTTGAAGCCTAAATTTTATGCTGTGAAGGTAATGAGAAAGGCAAAGGGAAAATCAAAGTCGCAGTTTAGTGAAATTTTATTACATTTTAATAAAATGTACTGAAGTATCTGTAGGTAGTATTCAATTAACTATACTTTATTAGTTATTATAAAATTATTCATTATGCTTAATATGGTATATATTTAATTTATACATAATTTTCACTTCTACTTTTGGTTTATTGGACGGAAAAAACTCCTCAGTTTCTAACAGAATTTTAGGTTTTAATTTCTGTGTCTTTCCCCACAGAATTTGTAAATTCTATGCAGTTTAAACATTTAGCTCACTATGCAATTACTTGTTTTCTAGAAGAATGCACAGCATTATACTGTATGATGATAATGTTCTTCTCCCATTATCAAACTCAATTGGTTCTGGTGTAGATTTTTTAATGCTTAAAAAATGTTTAGTTAAAGGGAGGATACTTAATCTTTGATATTATATTTTTTCATGTTTAATATCATGTAAAAGCTGTGTATCCTGATTGAAAACACAATTTAAAATATTCCTTGTTACTATATATTCTGCACATGCACTAAAGTTTGATATTGAAATGTCAATTGTACTTTTTTCATAGAAATGAATGCAGAAACAACAATATGAACAATATTATTGTGTTCATATTTATTGTAATCATCAGTATTAATCTTAGTGCTATTTCTTTTAGAAGCATATATTTGTGCCTGTTTAATTGCCAAAGTTTCTTTAAATAGTAGGTAACACACATATTAAATTTTAAAGTTAATTTTTTTTTATAATTTTCAGGAGTTAAATAAATTTGCACATTTTTGGAATTGTAAGTATCTTAAATATTGTTTTGCTTATTCAAAGATTGTTTCAAATCTCCACCTTTGTCAAAATAAAAATATTTCTTAATAGCTGGAAATTTGTGTATTTGAGACATAATCCCTGAGTGTCTACTGATTAGCAGTCATGGGACAATTCACAAAAATAAAGTATTTGGAAATCTCATATTGGAAATGTTTGTTTTCATTTTATTTTTATTTGGTGCAGCCATCATTTTTTATACTGGTTTACCATAAGCAGGCACAGATATTACAGATGTTGCTATCAAATATAAATAGTAATCATGAAAAAAAAAAAAAACAGAATTATTTGGGAAAATTCATTTTCTGTGTGGAAAATTGTAGTAACTACTTCACAGTTTACTATGTATGTTTTTTTTTTAATAAAATCATATTTAGCAGATTATCTTGATCCGAATAGTCAGATACACAACCCATGGTAGCATTGAGGTAGAGGCGTTTCATTTATTTTTTCAGAGTATGCTTTTGTTTATTTTATAGAATGTTTTTCAGCTTTATGCATGCTTAGAAAATATGCATATTTATTTGTCCAAAAAACTTTTATATTGTTATGTTTATGTAAGCAAACCTGTCATCACCAAATCTAAATGCATCAGAAGTGTATATTGTTCGTCATTTTGGTCAATTCACATATTTCTATTCTCCAGTTACACTGAAACAAAGTTATGAAGTTATCTTTTATGACTGATAAAAACTGATACTTTTAAAAGTTGCTATACATCAATAAACATTTGCTTCACCAATAATATAAGGAAGCTTATTTTATAATTTATTTTAAACCTGGAAAACACACACATATTTGTTTACTTATTTAGTACATTAGTGGGTTTACAACAATCGATTCAAACCAGTGTTGGACTCGCCTTATTTATTAACTGTGTATTCTAAGCTCAATTGATGTTTTTTTCTTCACATGTATCAATGAATAGAAACACTAATTAATTTTGAATAATGATTTGGAATTCACATCTTTTGAATGAAAGCTTAATCAGTTTAGATATGAAAGGTGGCCTTATTTTCTGCCAAAAGTAAAATTGGTTGTTGTCTTTATATTAAGTGAATAGATCTGCAATAGTGCAATTTATTCCTTTTAGATAGATAGATAGATAGATAGATAGATAGATAGATAGATAGATAGATAGATAGATAGATAGATAGATAGATAGATAGATAGATAGATAGATAGATAGTACTTTATTAATCCCAAGGTGAAATTCACATACTCCAGCAGCAGCATACTGATACAAAAAACAATATTAAATTAAAGAGTAATAAAAATGCAGGTAAAAACAGACAATAACTTTGAATAATGTTAACGTTTAACGCAGGTGGAACTGAAGAGTCGCATAGTTTGGGGGAGGAACGATCTTCTCAGTCTGTCAGTGGAGCAGGACAGTGACAGCAGTCTGTCGCTGAAGCTGCTCTTCTGTCTGGAGATGACACTGTTTAGTGGATGCAGTGGATTTTCCATAATTGATAGGAGCCTGCTGAGTGCCCGTCGCTCTGCCACAGATGTCAAGCTGTCCAGCTCCATGCCAACAATAGAGCCTGCCTTCCTCACCAGTTTGTCCAGGCGTGAGGCGTCCTTCTTCTTAATGCAGTCTCCCCAGCACACCACCGCGTAGAAGAGGGCGCTCGCCACAACCATCTGATAGAACATCTGCAGCATCTTATTGCAGATGTTGAAGGACGCCAGCCTTCTAAGGAAGTATAACCAGCTCTGTCCTTTCTTACACAGAGCATCAGTATTGGCAGTCCAGTCTAATTTATCATCCAGCTGTACTCCCAGGTATTTATAGGTCTGCACCCTCTGCACACAGTCAGCTCTGATGATCACGGGGTCCATGAGGGGTCTGGACCTCCTAAAATCCACCACCAGCTCCTTGGTTTTGCTGGTGTTCAGGTGTAGGTGGTTTGAGTCGCACCATTTAACAAAGTCCTTGATTAGGTCCCTATACTCCTCTTCCTGCCCACTCCTGATGCAGCCCATGATAGCAGTGTCGTCAGCGAGCTTTTGCACGTGGCAGGACTCCGAGTTGTATTGGAAGTCCGATGTATATAGGCTGAACAGGACCGGAGAAAGTACAGTCCCCTGTGGCGTTCCTGTGTTGCTGACCACAATGTCAGACGTGCAGTTCCCGAGACGCACATACTGAGGTCTGTCTTTAAGAAAATCCACGATCCATGCCACCAGGTATGAATCTACTCCCATCTCTGTCAGCTTGTCCCTAAGAAACAGAGGTTGGATTGTGTTGAAGGCACTAGAGAAGTCTAGAAACATAATTCTTACAGCACCACTGCCTCTGTGCAAGTGGGAGAGAGATCAGTGTAGCATATAGATGATGGCATCCTCCGCTCCCACCTTCTCCTGATATGCGAACTGCAGTGGGTCGAGGGCATTTGAACTTGTGTCCTCAGGTGGTGAAGCAGCAGCCTTTCCATGGTCTTCATCACATGTGACGTCAGAGCAACAGGCCGGAAGTCATTCAGCTCACTAGGACATGATACCTTTGGGACTGGGGTGATGCAAGATGTTTTCCAAAGCCACGGAACTCTCCCCTGTTCCAGCCTCAGGTTGAAGATGCGCTGTAGAGGACCCCCCAGCTCTGATGCACAGACCTTCAGCAGTCATGACGATACTCCATCTGGACCCGCTGCTGTGCTGGCACGAAGTCTCCTCAGCTCTCTGCTCACCTGCGCTGTTGTAATTGTGGGTGGGGATGTCTCTCCTATGATGGTATCAGCAGAAGGATGTGTGGAGGGTACAATACTCCGAGGTGAGAGTGCGAGTGGGTTAGGGTGGTCAAACCTGTTAAAGAAGTTGTTCATTTGGTTTGCTCTCTTCACGTCTCTCTCGATGGTGGCACCCCGCTTCGAGCTGCAGCCAGTGGTGATCTTCATCTCATCCTACACTTCCTTCATGCTGTTATTCTGCAACTTCTGCTCCAGCTTTCTCCTGTACTGCTCCATCGCCGCCCTGAGCTGGACTGTAAGATCCTTCTGCACGTGCTTGAGCTCATGCTGATCACCGCCTTTAAAAGCCCTTTTCTTCTGGTTCAAAAGGCCCTTGATGTCACTTGTTAATCCATGGCTTGTTGTTAGCATAGCAGCGTACAGTTCTTACTGGAACTACAATGTCCATACAGAAATTGATGTAGTCAGTAGTGCAGTCAACAATCTCCTCAATGTTCTCACTATGTGATCCCTGCAGGATATCCCAGTCTGTAGTTCCAAAGCATTCTCTCAGAGCCTTCTCTGCTTCAGGCGACCACTTCTTGAATGATCGTGTGGTTGTAGGTAGGACCCTCACTCTTGGTTTGTAGTGAGGCTGAAGCAGAACCAGGTTATGATCTGCTTTCCCAAGCGCAGGCAGCGGGGTGGCGCTGTATGCGTCTTTAATGTTTGCATACAGTAAGTCAATAGTCTTATTTCCCCGGGTATTACAGTCCACATACTGGGAGAAGGCAGGTAATGTTTTGTCCAGCGCCACATGGTTAAAATCTCCAGCGATTAGCACAAGCGCCTCAGGGTGCTGCGTTTGTAACTTAGCAACAGCAGAATGGATGATGTCACTCGCTGTCTCCACGTCCGCCCGAGGAGGGATGTAAACAATAACAACAATGACGTGTCCAAACTCTCTGGGCAAGTAATAGGGACGCAAACTTACATATATATATTTTATATTTCATTTTGCTCTACTCATATAACTTTATTTACAGGTTCATGATGTGTAGCAATAATAAAATATCGTGCAGCATAAAAAAATCAATACTTTTTTCTTTCAATTGCCCGTCATTTAGGAATGATTTGAGAAGCTATTTTTATTTGCAAAGATGATGTCACTCCAAGTTTATCTACATATGTTGTCAACTAGAGATAAATACCACAGTGTTTTCCATTTCTTCCAGAAAGTTAACTTTTATTCTTTCAAGTTGTAGTTTCATATAAAATACATCTGCATTTTGCAGCTATCATATATTGTACATTACAAATTTATTCTTGAAAGTAATAAGATGAATGAATGCTCAAAACAATAGAATGAAAGACAAAACCTTTGGTATGTAATGTTATATGTTCTTTTCCAAAATATCATTAATTGCCCACTTTACATTTAATAAGTATTTACAGAATGATTTTCATGTAAAGAGGATCTTGATGAATATTTGTAGGAAATGTATTTGGTCTTATGATTTTTGTGTTAATGAATGAAAAAATGAAACAATTTGAATTTAAAATTTTAAATCTCAAATTTGGGGAAATTGCTTCTTACTAAATTGAATAGTTATCAATATATAAGTATATATTTTTGTAATTTACAAAGTGATGCTTAAAATGAATAATTTCTTCCTTACTGCATATTTCTCACAGTGTATGTGTTTAGATTGTTTTGATGGGTTGTAGAAATATAGAGAGAAGATTTGAAGATAATGTTTGGTACTGCTTTCATTAGTTTGTTGTACAAGATATAAAATATAACAATCTTCAGGTGAAAAAGTTACTTCTGCCCTATTCATCTCAATTAATTTAAATGTATTATTAGGGTTAGTAGTTTGATTGTTTTAGGTAATGAACAGACCTGCTTTAAACCAGCTCAGTCCAATGTTATTTTTACCATCTTTGTAAAATTGTGAGCACACAGGTCTAGAATCATATAATGCCATAATAAAAGGGAATTCTTTAAAACCTCTGGAAAAAGGTTGTTGATCTCTGTCAGACTGGGAAGTGTTAACAAAGCCGTTTCTGTCTGTATCATATTCCCAAAATCGAGAGAGTTTCGAGTAGCATGTCAGTAAAAAAATGAGTGCTTGTATTATAAACAATTTAAGTTTATGGATCAATGCTTTCTTATGTATTAATGCTTTTTTATTAAGTTAAAAGCAAAATACATTGCATTAGCTAGCTTTAGGCTATATAAGAGTTAGTTATTAAAAGCTTGTGCCTGTATTTTTATTTCTTCTAAGCAGCCTCTGCTTATTAGCTCTAGGCTACTTGCTTTTACTTCTAGTTTCTTTGCCCCTGCTGTCCTGCCCATGTGCTCCAACACTAGTATGTATGGGGGGAGGTGACAAGCCGAGAATAGCGTGTACTTTGAGAAAACTAAGAGCCATCATTTTAGAGGTGTAGCTGCTTAAAACTCCAGCCTTAAGAGATGCCTTTACATCAAGTGAATTTTGTGTGAATGGCCCAGTATCTCATGTGTGGGTCCTCCTGATTACGACTTAAATAGTGGGAATTGATCAATAAACAAGTCTCAAACACCTACACAGGGTAAGGAGTAATTTTGGCAGTGTTCGGTCAGATGATGGAAGTTAGTAGGCTTGCACATTAGGTAATGATGGGAAGAACTAGCAGGAGGAAAGTATTTTGCAAAGATATGTAATATAAACTGATGCACTTCCTAGTTTAAGCAATTGCACCATTGTCAAGTCTCTTTGTTACAATAATATGTAATAAAGATTTATTCTGCATTCCCATTTGGAGTCTGAGACTTCCTTCTTTAAACAGAGCAAACTTATCTCAACAACATAATTTGGTGACCCCAACATGATTAGGAAATGGCTGCAGCGGATCCCAAGGTTGGGACAGGGCTATAGGAGACAGTCACAAACAATGGCCACTTAGAAAGGCTATGAGTTGTTTGTTTCACAGAGATTCTGCCCCTCCAACAGAGTAGCAGAAAAAAAGACCTTTCTAAATAATGAACTGAATAGTGTGGAGAAAACGGATGGGTATGCAGAACTGAGGTAAGATGAGCCGGCAGTGTTGCAGTGTGACTGTATGTGTGAATGTGTGAGTGAAAAGAGGAGTTAAAAGTAGAAACTTGAGTTGTCTGCTCTGGTAGATCCTGCCTTGCAGGAGGCAAGGGGCAGATAGATCCCAGTTGAAGTCTTACGATACCACCCAGCTGTGACGACAGTGAGAGGTTGTATCTTGTGAGCCAGAAATCCCATGTATCATTCTCATTTGTGACTAGGGCAGGCTTAAGACAGTTTACTGCAATAAGCTGTAAGAAATTGCTATGCTTGAGCCAGCAGGAGGCTGCAGGAAGTTGTACGAGGAGAATGAGTCAATAGAAGAGATGCCAGAGCCAAGCAGTGCCAGAGCCCCTTTTTACTGTGTCCCAAAAAGTCTATGGGTACTGCCTTGGATTAGAGGAAAGGGTCTGCATGGATAGATGAAATAGCCTGTGGTGACCACTGCCATTTATCCATAGAGTACAAGACAAGGGGGCTGAGAAACTGGACATGTGGGTGGCGAGTGAGCTAGCATAGCGAAAGATAGCGTTAGAATAGTTTTTATATAACAGATAGGTTAGTGCAGGGTCAGCACAGGGAAGCATAGGTAAGAATGGGATTAGTTTAGTTTTATATACATAATAGACAGTTTAGTATAAGTTAGTGTAGGGGTTATGGTGCGTGCAAGAAAAATTTTTGTTTGAATATAGCTTTCCATATAGGATGGAATATATTTTTAGGCAAGGGTAGAATATGGCTTTGTATGGCTGAGTGTTAATGTAGCCTTCAAATTAGTGTAAACAGTTAGTGTAGGGTCCATATTAGTATAAATAAGATAACAGCATTAAGTAAAGTATAAATATCCATTTATACTTTATAAATATTTGGACAGAGACAACTTTTTTCTAATTTTGGTTCTGTACATTACCACAATGAATTTTAAATAAAACAAGTCCGATGCAGTTGAAGTGCAGACTTTCAGCTTTAATTCAGTGGGGTGAACAAAACAATTGCATAAAAATGTGAGGCAACTAAAGCATTTTTTAACACAATCCCTTCATTTCAGGGGCTCAAAAGTAATTGGACAAATTAAATAACTGGAAATAAAATGTTAATTTCTAATACTTAGTTAAAAACCCTTTGCTGGCAATGACAGCCTGAAGTCTTGAACTCATGGACATCACCAGATGCTGGGTTTCCTCCTTTTGAATGCTCTGCCAGGCCTTTACTGCAGCGGCTTTCAGTTGCTGTTTGTTTGTGGGCCTTTCTGTCTGAAGTTTAGTCTTCAACAAGTGAAATGCATGCTCAATTGGGTTAAGATCAGGTGACTGACTTGGCCATTCAAGAATTTTCCACTTCTTTGCTTTAATAAACTCCTGGGTTGCTTTGGCTGTATATTTTGGGTCATTGTCCATCTGTATCATGAAACACTGCCCAATCAATTTGACTGCATTTAGCTGGATTTGAGCAGACAGTATGTCTCTGAACACCTCAGAATTCATTCGGCTGCTTCTGTCCTGTGTCACATCATCAATAAACACTAGTGTCCCAGTGCCACTGGCAGCCATTCACGCCCAAGCCATCACACTGCCTCCACTGTGTTTTATAGATGATGTGGTATGCTTTGGATAATGAGCTGTTCCACGCCTTCTCCATACTTTTTTCTTGCCATCATTCTGGTAGAGGTTGATCTTGGTTTCATCTGTCCAAAGAATGTTTTTCCAGAACTGTGCTGGCTTTTTTAGATGTTCTTTAGCAAAGTCCAATCTAGCCTTTCTATTCTTGAGGCTTATGAGTGGCTTGCACCTTGCAGTGCACCCTCTGTATTTACTTTCATGCAGTCTTCTCTTTATTGTAGACTTGGATAACGATACGCCTACCCCCTGGAGAGTGTTGTTCACTTGGTTGGCTGTTGTGAAGGGGTTTCTCTTCACCATAGAAATGAATCTGCGATCATCCAACACTTTTGTGTTCCATGGATGTCCAGGTCTTTTTGCGTTGCTGAGTTCAGCAGTGCTTGCTTTCTTTTCAGGATGTACCAAACTGTAGATTTTGCCACTCGTAATATTGTAGCAATTTCTCGGATGGGTTTTTTCTGTTTTTGCAGCTTAAGGATGGCTTCTTTCACCTGCATGGAGAGCTCCTTTGACAGCATGTTGTCTATTCACAGCAAAATCTTCCACATGCAAGCACCACACCTCAAATCAACTCCAGGCCTTTTATCTGCTTAATTGATAATGACATAACGACGGACTTGCCCACACCTGCCCATGAAATAGCCTTTGAGTCAATTGTCCAATTACTTTTGAGCCCCTGAAATGAAGGGATTTGTGTTAAAAAATGCTTTAGTTGCCTCACATTTTTATGCAATCGTTTTGTTCACCCCACTGAATTAAAGCTGAAAGTCTGCACATCAACTGCATCTGAGTTGTTTCATTTAAAATTCATTGTGGTAATGTACAGAACCAAAATTAGAAAAAAGTTGTCTCTGTCCAAATATTTATGGACCTAACTGTATATAAGCCACAGGATCAGAGACAAGTGTGATTGTGATTCAGCACTGGAACCCAAATAGTGAGTAACCAGAGACACAGTGAACTAACCAAGCACATATTATGTGCGAGTAGGATCTTGTAATCATTCATCTTTTTCATAGAGACACACTGATAAACTTTGACTTGACAGTGTCACTGTTAGAAGGAATAGAAATTAGAAATGTGAGAGCTGAAGTAGTTTAAATAAGAAAAGTGTGTATGAAAAGAATTAAAAGTGTGAAATGCTGCTGTAGTTGTTATATAAGGTGAGAAAAAGCTGTGAGTGATTAAACATGGTAAAACAATGATCTCTGTGTGTTTGAAAATGTAATCAATCGTTAATGCAATTTCTGAAAATACATTGCACGTACAAATTTTTAAATGTCTGATATAAATATCAAGAGCTTTGAGTTAATTTGGTTTAAAATGAGTTTTGAATATGTAAAACTGAAAACGATTCCACTTTTGCTTATAAAAATGTTTATAAACGTGAAAAACATTTTTCCTTCAGACCCCAATCAAGTCTTAGGGAAAAGTGTTCTTTTGATAGTAATAAATAAAACAGAGACAAAATCTTTTAAGGGTAAAAGTGCTACTGGTGTGTGTGTGAGTGTCTTATTGCTTTAAATATTAATAAAAGTTGAATGAGTTTGAATGTGTTTAAGATAGTTTAAGTAAGAGTATGTTATGCAGTATGTTAAAGAGATCCCTGTGAACTTCATTTTTAAAAGAAGTTTAAGTGAATGTGAGAATACATTTTATTAAGGATAATGTGTGAAAATGATTGGTGTTGTTTGAAAGGATGAAGCAATTAATACAAATATGTGTAAAACTGGAAACATGTTTGTGTTTGTTTATTTTAAAAGGGCTCTTAATTTTAATTGAAAATTATATAATTAGGTGGTGTGAAAGTTTTCCAGATTTGGTAAGATACTTTATGTGCATCCCTTTCCTTTTGAGTACTGGACAGGATCAAATGGAGGAAAGATCTTTAATAATTTTAAATGTAAAATTAAAGTAAAAGGAGTCTTTTTTTTAAAACAGTAAGGAAGCCAAAGATACACGTCGACTTCTAGTCTAGGTTGTGTTCCATACTAAGATACGCTGTACATGAGGAATGTTAACTAATAAAAAAAAGTAGACTGTTCTTTTTAGACAGAATCAATATGCTGGAAAAATGCAAGAAACATCTCAGAAGATACCAACAATAGAGTGTGCAAGAATAGCTAGTTTTAGCAGGTTATGTGAAAAAGAAATCAGTCTTATCAAAAATAAATGCATTTAGAATATGTCTTACTACTATGATGTCTAACTGACAGAGGAGAAGAATCTTCATTCTCAATATGGGTGGGGATACATTGACGTTCTTGATGGCATTTTAAATATAAATAGAATTTGATTTACAAGGTATTTGATACATGTGGTATATTGATTTCTTTTCCCATCCTCTTTTTGTGTTATAAGTAATTTATGTTTTAAATGTGAAATAAAATAAAATTCTAATGTTTACTTGACTACATAGCTGATGAAAGTTTTAGTTTTTTAATTTGATGCTATAATGAAACATTTTGTCAAGATTCTAAAGCCTAAGGTGGAAATGTATACATTAATTTAATTAGTAAAAATCATAAGTTTAAGAACATATAACTGGAATATGGGTAAAGAAACTTTTAGATTTTAGATAGCATGATAAGAAATGTTAATAGATTAACTTCAATATAATTTCTGCTGATCTAAGTGACTTTTGAAATAATTTAAGAGACTTTATGTGGGAAAGGATAAAATATATTTTATCTGTATTACCTTGTTGGCATTAGACATAGTCAAATATAAATGTCTTTTGTAAATGATAAACATTCTAAGACTGTACGTATTTGAATAATATTTTATAATTTAAAAAATGGGAAAAGGAATGTGGAGCCTAACTGTTTTACTTTATTTTCATCTCATTTCAAAAAATAATTAGGAATTTATCCATCCAGACTGTGAATTTCTTCCTTGACTTCTGCTTGCTATGCTAACTGAGACATGTTCTCTGCAGGACACTACACTATTGTATATTGTCATCCATTAAGAGGAAGATACAGTGAGCATTAGAGACAAACACATTTGTACTTTAGAATAATCAAGTGAAATTTTCTTAATTTCTACAGGAACCTTCATAGAACATGGCTGTCTAACTAATAACCTCCCTCCCTGGACATATTTGCATTCTCTGTAAGAGAATTATGACATTTGGCTCTTATCAAGTTGTTATACTAACGGGGTTGGTTTCAGGATTTGTACTGCCCGATACCATCTTGCTCCACATTTCCTCTAAAGTTAAAATAATAATAGCAAAAGTGATTGTGTGTTATAATAAATTAATTTTAGTTTCTGAAGCTATTTTCATAGCAACAAAGGTTATTTCCCAATAGTTTTAATATTATGAGACCAATTGAACACTTTTCCCTTTAGATATATATATATATATATAAATGGAAGTGAAGGTCTGTGATGCAGTTTGCATTTTTGTAGCTGGAAATCCACAAACTGAATCATGTATCTTACCACAAAGGGAGAAAATGAATCATGTATAAGATGCATGATTCAGTTTCTCCCTTTGTGAATTTCCAGCTAAAAATATTTACAGTGTGTGTATACACACAAACATATTTGTGATAGTGTACTTGTTATGATGGATATGTTTTAAATTGAGTGGAATTTGCAACAGCAGCCAAACTGGATACACTTATAAAGGAAAATTTTTCATTTAAGGATTTTTTTTAATATAATAGCCAAATCGAAAGGAAAGTTGAATTTTGTGCTTATCAACATATAAGCAGAGACCAGATCAAAGTGGCCATCTGTTTTACTGCTAGCATTATTGTTGACAAGGAGTACCCCCAATGAAACAGGCCTAACACTTCATGAGACATTATTTTTGTGGTCCAGAAGTATCTACAGATATTGCAGTGCTGACTAATGTTGGCTGAAACTTTTAAGTCTTTGTACATGCAGGTAGAAACTGCTCTTTCTAGCATATCGGAAATAACAGCTCTTGAGTTTGAACAGAGATTTGGCTGTGATAAAGGTCTGCACATGAATGAACCATTTGACTCCAAGGAGAGATAAGCCATGCCAGAGAGGGGAATCAAGCTGTGGATCAGGCCATTGACTGTTGGACCTCCACTTTTTGCAACATACTCAAGTTCCAGTTAAAGGGAGCACAGGTCCCTACAGCAAACAAGCCAACTAAGCTTGTGACCATTGATGCCAAAAGATCATCATGGGTCCCGAATCATAAAGGGCAACCTGCATGGCATCCAGACCAGAGTCCCATTCAACAGATCAGGAGTTTCAGATTTTGATCTCATTTGCTTTAGACAATATTTCTTATAGAGGATTTGCATTGTGAAGTAATCCTTGATACAGGATAAGTTTTATGGTTCTGAGCATGAACTATTAGATGTTCTTCCCTATGATAAAAGATCCTTCACCCAAGCGATGAATTGAATAAGCTCAAGGCACTTAGAGAGGACGTTCATGATAACGCTGGAAGAGATGAGCATGTTTGGGATTGGTTCCATTTCAACATAGGAGTATGGTGAGCTTTGTTTGCTACAGTAGGAATTATTCTGTTGAATATATTGTTTTATCTTGGACTGATATTTTCCTGCCTACTACCCTTACTTAGATCATTTATTGTCAAAATTGCCATTAAACAAATGACTGTGCCAATCGTTGAAGCTCAAGCTTCACCAATGGATGAATTTGATTTTCTTTTGGATGAAGTCCTGAAAAATTAAACATAAGAAACTTCCTGGGTGAAGTACTGGTAACTGCTTCCCAGGAAGGTGACCCTCTACAGTGTGCAAAGTAATGGGGTTGAAGCACCTTTTTTCCCATGAAAGTGCCTTTCTACAATCATAGAAATTAAATGAAAGACTTTTTATGGTACATCTCTTTTATTTTTTGCTTTTAATTCTGTACATATATGCTGCTCTTTAATGAAACTAATTTCCTATAAGTACATTCTTCTAATGACTTATGTGATGATATTATAAGCTATTGTGTTTTTTATTTTATGTGTGATTCGGTTGGCCAGAAGTCTTTTACTTCTCTCTAATTATGAAAGGTGGAGATGTTCGGCTTCTGTGTCACCAAGAGGTGAAAACAACAACCAGGTCATTGTGAGGAATATCAGTGGTCCTGGGTTCAGGACCCAGAGGAGATTGAAGTCTGGTTCCCTTTTCCCCTGTTGGGTATACAGTAAAAGTTAAGTGGAACTTTTAGTAAGTTCCAAAGTGGGGCATGTATAGAGAATTTAAGTTTATGGATCACTGCTTTTTTTATGTATCAATGCTTTATAATTATTTTAAAGCGAAATGTGTTGTATTAGCTAGCCTTAGGTTATAGAAGAGTTAATTATTAAAAGCCTGTGCCTGTATTTTTATTTCTTCTAAGCAGCTGAAAAACTGCCTGTGCTTATCAGCTTTCACCTTCTTGGCCCCTGCTATCCTGCCTGTTTGCTCAGACACTATTATGAGGTGATGACATGCCAAACATAGTGTGTACTGTGAGAAACCTAAGTGCCATTGTTTTAGAAATGTAGCTGCTTAAAACTCCAGCATTGAGAGATACCTGTGCATCAAGAAACTTTTGTGAGTGGCCCAGTATCTCATGTTTGTGTCCTCCTGATTTCTACTTACTGTAAATGGTGGGAATTGACCAATAAACAAACCTCAGACATCTGCACAGAGTAAGGAGTGATGCCAGCAGGTGTCAGTCAGATAATGGACACTAGATGATGGACATTAGTGGGTTTAGACATTGGGTAATGGTGGGAAGAACTAGAAGGAGGGGAGAGTATTTTCAATAGATGATAAGAAATGTAATATAAACCGATGCAATTCCTAGTTTAAGCATTTGCACCATGATCACGCTTCTTTGTTACAATGCTGTGTCATAAAAATTTGTTCTGCATTGTCATCTGGACTCTGAGATTACCTTTTTAAAAACAGAGAATTTTTCTCCACGACAGTGTCAAGTATACTGAAAGTTACCTTGAGAAACCTCAGGAATTCTGTGAAGCTTTTAATGCTGAATTTTATTGTCAGATCCACAAGTCAATCATTGGTGGCATGGTTTGAGGATGTTTTAGTCTGTTAGGACTTGGATGCTTTGCCATTATTGATTGTTTTTCATTCTTCAGGAAAATTTTCTGTCTTCTGTCAGTAAGTTTGAACCAAAGAATGGCAAGATAAGTTTTCAAAGATGCATGGTTAAACAAAAATAAATGTTTTGGAATGGCTCAGTCTAAAACCCAATTCCAATCAAATGTGACATGACTTGAAACCGGTGGATCACACTCAAAAACTGACATGTGAAACAGTTCTGCAAGAAGAAAGACCAAAACTCTTCCTCAGTACTCTGATAACTACAGTCATTACTGGTAAAAATAATTGCTGATAAGGATAGTGTAACAAGTTAATGAGTTCAAGGGGCAATTTCTTTTTCACAGAGTTGTGCTGCAAAATTTCCTTAAACAAATAAAACTTCATATTGTTTTACTAGGGTTCCATTTGTCTCAGTTTAAAATATAACATTCACTGTGAAATTGTGTAGTATTGCAGATCATCACAGCACCATATGCAAATCATGATACAGTGAAAATAAGTAAATTGCAGACTGAAAATGAGAATTATTCCATACTGCTATACCAAAATCAGGCACATATTAATTTATTAGCCTATACAGCTTTTACTCTGCTTCAAGGAATCAGAGAAGAAAATTCAAGTGTGTTGTAATGACAAAGCAATTCTATTGAAGTAAGTAATTTTAAACTCTACAAAAAGTAAAAGAATGGCTTGTAAATTCTCATGCATTAAAAGACAACAATAGCATTCAAAAAAGTATGCATGCTTCTCTTTAATTATATGTTTCATGCATGCAGTTAACTAATTTGTCATACCTGAGATGATAGTTACTTTTTTAAAAATATTTTTATTCCATTTGGTAGCCTAAATTATTTTATAGTTTTGTATTCAATAAGAGAATTATGCAATAAACGTATTAAAAAAATAAACAGAACATTTACCTACTATTCCAACATTTTCTTAGAGTTTAACAGGAATTATTGACTTAATAGATGTATTTTTGGATTCAACAATTACAGTTTACAGAGCAGGTGGCTAATATTGTCCATGCTAGAAAGTTCATGGAGCATTGTAGAAACCAGTAAGCAGGGCATCTTTTGTCATTCTGTGCATCTTGATTAATTTGAACTACTTATGGAATTTTATTTTTAAAAGATGCTGTAACAACTTCTTTTTGCCTGTCCAGTCTTCGTGTCCTCCACTTTTTCTTCTGTTCACAGGAGTACATTTTTAAAAAATTGAATTAAAACAGTGACTTATAGCATTACAGCAGGAATTTTCAAATAGCTTTATCTTCTACATGTGCTTGAGCTGCATCAAATCCCAATATTTTGTATTTGACCCACAGGAGTGACATAGCCAGACTGTGTATATAAATTTATAAATGATAAAATATAACCTGTATGTTATTAAGGTCCCACATTATTACAAAACAACATTAGTGTACTGAATTGCTGCTTTTGGTTATTGCCTTCCACCAAGAACTGATATAAACATTAAAAATGTAGTTTGGTGATCACTCATTAAAATTGTCCTCAATGTAAAGGACAGATTGTCCATTAAGAAAGAGTTGCATAATTGGTTTTTTTTTTTGTTTTTTTTGGAAAATATCCTTATAGTATGTGTTTTGTAGACTGAAGAAACAAAGTGATGATTTGTTGACACTGTAGATTATAAACTTTACTGCAGCTTTTCCATATTCACTAATCAAATCTCTAAATTAGACTGAGATAAGAATCCCACAGACCCCTTACCTTTACTTAAATAGGTTATAATAAAATATATTTCTTTAAAATATAAACTGTCCTTTATTTTAAACATTTGAAAAATAATCTTCCATTTTACCATAAGTGATTATATAACTATTGCTTAGCCTTAGAGGAAAAGCATACAACTTTTACATTCTTAGTGTATTTATTTTAAAAACTACCCAAGACTTCTGATATTAAGGGATGTAATGTGAATTTGATTCCTAGACTCTGCCACTGCTGAAACACTTATTTCTAGTCATCAGAGATTTATTTTGCTTGTGTCTGTCTGTTTAGGAAAAAAATCTTAATATTTTTACAGTAATAAACTTGTGGATTCACTGCATCCACAATGTTGGGCCCGACCTACATTCTTGTACCAAAAAAATCCCCTTGGGCATGAACTGACTATTTGCTGTTTTCTCTGCTGTTTAATTACGGCTTACAAAAGCCCGATTTTCTGCCGAGGTAAAGTGACCTTGAAATACCATTCAGGGTGCCTGCAATATTGAAAGAAAATCAGGAGAGGGCAGTGTGTCTACTTGCAAATGACTGTTTACAAAATAGTGTATACAACATTGGAATAAATATATTGTTTAATCTTGATATTTTTACATTTTCAATCCATTTTCTGCAAATGCTTTCTTTAATATTAAAATTATCTGTTGTTATTTGTACTTTCTTATTGCACTTAAAGCCATATATTTTACCTTTTATTTTATTTTTAAATTATTAATAGAGTACATTTTTAGGTATATAAAAGGTTTTATTATTAATTTAAATAAAGAAAGCTCATACTTTTACTTGTGAAGTATGTGATCTCAATATATTACACCTTTCCTTCGATTAACTGCTTATTTTCACTATAGTATTTTACAATGACTGTAAAGATTTAATGTTATTTCTGCCTCCAGCATAAAAACTGTGTGATTAGGCAGAAACAGATTGACACAAATGCCAAATAGGTTTTTGAAGAGGGGGACCGTATTGTGAATCTGTGCAGAAGTGCTACAGACCAGTCACCCTCTGTGCAGAATTAATACACAGTATTGTACCTGTAGCTGTATAAAGGAGGTTAATTGAAAATGCTTTGAAAATCATACTTATGTTTTTAACTGAGGGAATTATTCACCTTCAGAAGATACAGTGCACTAAAAAGGCTAAGGTTCAGAAAAATGCATCATGACAGTATGGCTACTTTATACAGTGTCTTTGATAGCAAAAACAATCACAAAGAACATTAAAAAATAAACTAATATTATGTTTATTGTGTTATATTTGTGGGTTTACCCTTATATAACTACAGTATGTTCTGTTTGTTTTCTGTGTGTATTCAATTAACTTTATTAACAGTGTTTTAAATATTGTAAAATATTGTATGCTCTTTTAACTAATCAATGGTTGAATAGGAAAACTAAATTGTAAATTGGCAGGTTCTTGCAATGTCACTTCAGATAAATATCAGTTAGTAAAAATTGATGACATACCGCACCTGGACAGGTCACTTTGAAGGGATGCTGTTTCTGATTGCACTGAATCAAATTAGGAAACCATACAGCGCTTAAATTCACATTATACTGTTTGTTTAAAGTGCTCACATACAGTCATTTCAAAAGTGGTGGACAGTGGGGCCCAGTGACTAATGAAATGTGCTTAAAAACATTATAGAGTTGAGTCACATCCCAACTCATAAATGTTTTGTGCTCAAACTCTAAAATATTCATCTCCAAGTTGTATTACATTGTCTTATGTACTTTTCTTATAATGTGCTTCAAAACATGTTCCATATGAAAAGTGCAATGTTAAATAATTTGATGAGCTTTAAAATTGGTTTAATTAAATTAAGAGATTACCATATAATACATGAAAAAAGGTGACTCTTTCTTCAAAGATGTATTGTGGTTTGAACAGCAACATTGCACATGATCTTACATAAGTGCGGACTTCCAGCAGTCACAAATCTTCACTTGAGCAAACTGTGAAAATTAGTTATGCATCTGAATCAAACTTGGGACTTGTTTTTAAGATATTATTTTTTGATTAATCAAACAACTTCATATTCACCCTGTCCATTTCAAAACTGCATAATCCAAGTATGGGGTTGTGGAGGGCTAGAACTGGCACAGGTATTACTGGCATTATCATACCTAGAGACCAAACCTGGATGGGATGCCTTAGCATCACAGGGCATATTCGTTTACACAACCACTCTCACTCATAAAGGGCAAATGTATTGCCACAAGTTAAATTAACATATCATTGGAATATGGAAGAAAAACCAGAGTATCTGAAAAAGAAAAACATAAAAAAATACACAAATAGGGACATCTATGGGAGCTGGAGATAATGACAAGGATCTAGAAAACACTGTATTTGTAAATGAAATAGAATTATTGGGTAGAAGGAATATCTGCTTGTATTGAATTGAACTTTGCCTCTAGTGCTATGCACACTTCAAAATGAGGCAGAATATAGAAGTTGCACAGGAGTGGAAGCATACTTGATGTCATCCATCACTGTTATTTTCAGCAACAGAAATGTTACTAAATTGGGAATAGCCATTAATCTGTCTTTGAAACATGTGCAGGAGTTCCTCTTAAATATTTCTATAATTAAATAGTAACTATTGCATGGGATGTATCTTGATTAATATTCTGCCTATCGGAAATTGATTTTACTTTCATGAATGCTTTAGGTAGAAATTTGTAACAGTTTTCAGTAATAAAATTTCAAAACATTTTACTTTGTGACATAACTTACCCCACAGGCATCTTGTTTTAAGACCTTTTATGTATGTTGAGTATTAGTGTAAGCACTGCAGATGTGCAGTATAAAGTAATAAACACAGTGAGCCCCCATTTTGAAGAATAATTCAAATGGTACTTTGCAAGTGAAAAAGTTGACTTGCCCAAATGCCATAATTCCATGTCAAACCTGTAAATGTGTGTTTCCTGGTAGTATAATATGTGTTTCCCTGAGATGTGTGGAGGTCTTCACTATGACTCTGCTTTTTGTTTGTAATGTTTAAAATATATGAGAATTTTGATTTGATGGCACAATATTTTAATATAGTGGGCAGACCTATATTTCAGTGGTTAACACTGTTGCTTCATACTGTAGCTCTACAACACTATGTTCAAGTTCAGGGCAGCAACTGCCTGTACTGATTTTGCACATTCTCCCTATCTTTTAATTTTGTTTTTCTCAGGGTAATCTTATTTTTCTTCCATTTTCCAAAAAACTTGCAGATTTGGTTTATTGGAAACCTCACTAGCATGAGTGTGTGTTTAACCTGCAAAGAGCTGGCACCCAATCAAGGACTTGTTCCTACTCTGCACCAGATCTTTCTGGGAAGGCCAACCAGCTCCCCCTGTGACCTTGATGTGGATAGGTTAAAAAAAGGATTTTGACAGACAAAAGCATTCAGAATGGTGCTTTCAAATCAAGCAATTCTGGTGAGCTTTACTGAAATGTAAGAATGCTCTAGTTTAATTGTTGTTCAGATGTTGTCCATTGTGGATTTTTAAAAAACACAATTTGTGTTTCAGACCCCAGTGACTGCATTTTACTGTCTTTTGTTTTTGGAGTATATTATGGTAATTATTCTTCTCTTTTGCAAAAGGTCTGACTGATTACATAGACTAGCATTTCTGATCCGCATGAAGCTGACACACTGGTCGATCAAAGTTCTATGGCATAACAATTGATATCCAAACACAGGAATTGGTACTATAAACAAAGTGCACACTTTTGTTGTATAGCTTCAGTCTGGTGTGTTTCACTTTGTTGTGCAATGTCTTTCATTCATTTGATATAACAATAGGCAATAAGGCCTGCCCTATGGACAGCACCCATTGACCAGGGATCCCTGTACATGCTGGCCTACTACTGGATATGTAAGCAAAGTTTCATGCATTAGCATCACAGCAGACTAGGCATACTGTATTGCTTGTTAGGTATTAAAAGTTTCAAAATCACATTACTACCTTTTATATTTGTTCATGACTGACACCAACACTTGAAGTAGTAAAGTCAGATATTAGAAGCTGCTTGCAACTTATTTTTAAAGATTCATTTAAACTTAACAGTAGGCATGCGGGTATTTGTCTAACAAATCCTGTTAAACTGCAGAAAGGATATGATGAGGTACTACTTTTCAGCATTGTGCGGTGTATGTATGTTTTTTTTTTTCTTTTCTCTGAGGAGTGCACTATTGATATCCCTGGGACATTTCAGATCGTATGGTCAAATAAGTCTACATGCGACTGAAATGTAACTATTCAGAACTTTTGTGTAGACATTTTGCTTTCAGTCCCCAGTTACTGTATCCCAGTTCTATTAAAATTTCTGTGGGATTTTTGTCTAAGGCATTCTTGTTCAATCTGCTTCAGCTGGAGCTTCCATGTTCTTTCCTAAAAATTAGGAAAGTGCTCCTTTCCATTTTGAATTGTATTTCTTTTTATCTGGCAGTAACCCAGAATGATGGTTTTCTTCGGCAGATTGGATACAAATTCCCAGTGCTAAACCGTGCAATATGCATTTTTCTAACCAACTTTGGATTTAAAATTCCTAGAAAAACAGAATATAAAGAAACAACAAATACTGCTTTCACATGTCTAGATTAAAGGCTCTCATGAGCAAATCCAAGTCTCCTGCATTAGCAGCTTGGAAAAGTTCAGGCTGATCCAGCATGGAAAGGGCTATCCTCAGTGCAGCCCAGATATTGCCTGACATGACCTGGTGGGACAATTGTCGACTTCTGCTCTTTCTTTGCAGACTCAAGGCAGTGAGAAAATTACTGGCTGCTTCCCTAAAATAAGAAATAATAAAAGGAAGATAAAGTAATGTGATATGATTTGATCATGTACAATACAAAGAAAAAAGTAATGTCTAAATTTGGAAGTCAGAAGCTTAATTTTCCACAGGCTATACAAACAAACTATCAGTGTAAGGTAGGCAAGGTAACAACAATAAAGGTACATTTGGCTTGAAATTCCTTAAAGTGTATAGCTAATGCCATGTTGAATAGCCATAACAGATAATAACAATCAAGAATACAACTAATTTAAACACTATATTGTTCTACAACCTGCTAATGCAGTACCATACCTGTATGCCCCCAAGTTGATGCAGCTGATCCCCAGGTTGTATCTTGACCTAATGAACCCAGGTTGAATATCTAGAGCCCTGGTATAGGCCTCAACTGCTTCTTCACTACGATCTCCATTCGCCAGTGTGGCACCAAGTCGATTCCACAGCAAATAATCCTGAACAATGTAAACACTCAGATTTAATGTCGTCTATGCCATGCCAGCTCCTGTGTACTAAAAAGAAAGTATGAATATTGAGGACATGGACTGCATTTAAGTTTTAGAATTGAAAGGCTTATATAGCTTGAAAACCCAGTGTACAACTGAGGCAATGAAGCTTTCATTACCTGGATTTCCTGTTATTAGAAAGGATCAGAAGGTGGTGAATGGGTTATGTCACAGATATTAGCTATTGCTCATTGTTCTGTTTGTCAATATTTAGCCTTTGTGCCTATCAAACTGTATGTAAATAACTACTGACTTAACATGATACTTGAGACATAATGCAAGCAGAGTAAAATACATATCAAAAGCTGCTGAACAATACCACAGGAAACTTCTTATGTTCTTTCTTTCCAACAGACACTATATCCATTGAATTTTTTTCTCCCCTCTGGAAACAGAAGAAAGTTTTTGACACAAGCAAACATGCCCATACTCAAATACTTTAGAGGAAAAGAGAAACCTGGAATTCCAACAGGATCCACAAAGAAAACATACAAATTACAGATAAGCTGCATCACCATAAACTGAAACCTAGGAATCAACCATTAGTGATGTTACACCATTTTTATGAATTTCCAAGCTATATTGTGGATAGTATTACATATTTTTCTACTGTCTGTCTCACTGCTACCCTACCTGTAACATACAGTCAAAAGCTCTTGGTCACAAGACAAAATGACAACCTGCCACGTTTGTTTTTCAGTTGTTGTGGTCACATCTTTGAAGAGGGCTGTGATGTATTGTATGTAAAATTTGCAGTGTCTGGTGTAAAAAAATAAATAAATAAAGAAGTACATGCACTGGTCAGGTAACCTAGCAGATGGCAACTGTTTTTGCATACAGAAGAGTCCAGATATCCAGACAGGTATATCAGTGTGCAGTATCAGTCTTGCACTTATTTTTCAGCCGGAGATGGTGGACTGACTTGTATTCTGTGGAAGCTGATAATTCTAATCAGCAATAAATTGTTGCAGAGCTTGGTCACTCCCAGCTGCACTGTATAATAATAGTGTAATTCGCAACATGCAAGAGCAGAGTGAGTGATAGCAGCTGGCAATGACCATAGTGGCAGCAGTAAGGTTAATCAAGATGGTAAGCTTAGGAGTCAAAAAACTAAACATAAAGAGAATAAAATGTAAAGAAATTGATATTAAAATTATTTATAAAGACAAACTCTCAATAAGACTGATTGGTAACTGAAAAATGAATGTGACAGCTGAGTAGAAAGGCTCTTCCTCTATCTTTTTACTTTAAATGCATTGGCTCAAGTTGCTATGCAGTTACAGTATATGTGTGCATTTTCTGTTTATATAGCTTTATAGTTTATTGTCATGTGTACTGAATACACTGAAATTCTCACTTGCATATGATTACCAACAAAGAACACCTCACCACTGCCTGTTTGCCGTGATTAGCAAGTATTGCAAAGGAGCAAAACACAGCCCAAACAGATAAAAAATAACAGCAAATCTAAAAGGAAATACATGGTTAGAAAAACTGTTACAATGGTAAGTCTGTCTGTTTTCAGGAACCTCTGTTCATCAAATCTGCTAATCCTTGCGTCCCTTTTTCCTTGTACTTCTCGTTTCCTTTGTTCATCTGGCATTCCAGCCCTGTTGTCAACAGGGGATGACACATACTCCTGGCCACAAACATACACCAGATACTGGATTTGTCTTTTCACATATATAGGGATGTTTCAAATGCAGTCCTTGTGCTCATTTTCCAACCATTTTAATCCAAGCAGTGCTAAACAGGGTTAAGGTCTAGAAGATGTAACAGACACAAGGCAGAAATCATCCAGTTGCTCTGATATTCATTTATAATTTTTAATAGTTATTTTAACAGGATCTCAACTGACACCACTGCCTCGTGTACTGCATAGGACAATACAAAAAAAAAACAAATTCTGTAGCAGTAGGAGACTTCTCAATTAAAATAAAATCCTATAACCTTGTAGTTGCTGTCCTTACAGACATGAAAGAATTAACATGCTTTAGCAATTCCCCTAATACAATCTTTCACATAAATATTAGATAATGACACATTCTTTGTGTTATAAGCTACATTTATACTTATTTTCATCTGGCCCATTTTCAATTTTGTAGCCTGTTCAAGTAAGGCCTTTGGTTTTTTGCCTGATGTGTAGACTGAAAAAAATCTAAGTGTGTTGTTACTTTAAATTGTAACTGAAATCCACAACTTTATGTGGCTCTCAATCCCATAATAATTCCACTTCTTACAATGTGAGAAGCATGAGGACCCTCAAATAGAATTTTTCAGATACATGCAATTTTTCCACATCTCTTTTTATTCAACCAAGTTATTAGCCTCAAAAAATGACCAGTTTATTTTAAATTGTACAAGCTGATATTTTTTGGAGCTGTAATAATGTAATAAAGTCTATCTATCTATCCATCTAAAGGTTTGCACAGTCCAGTTTAGGGTTTTGACGAGCCAGAGCCTATCCCTTCACCAGCAAGTGCAAGGCAGGACCAGCCTCACACAGAATGACAGCTACGACAAAGTGTCTTGTTTGATTTAATATCCAAGGGACCTTTCTGTACAAGCACTATAACTGTTACAGTGGTTTTACTGAAATAGAACAGCAGTTTAGGAATGATGAAAAAAGCAATGTATGTTATGATTATGGTGTTTCATAAGTGGTCTGTCATTTATTTCATAATGGGTATTGTTTTAGATTGCTACTTAGGTAAATACAGTGATTGGATATGCTGTAGGTCACACGTTGAGACAAGCATGAACTGTCTGTCAAAGAACTGGTAGTAGTAAAAGGAATCAGGAATTGGGAAAGCATAGCCTTAGATAGTATAGTACTGTAGGTCTAATTCTTTGACATTAGACTGTAAAGAGAAACTGGAACTCAAAGAGAGAATCAAAGGGTGGAAACTAAACCAAAATGCTTCTGGTGGGAATCTTACTTGTTGCACCAATGCCATAACTGGAGTAAATAAATTGAATATTTCCTGTTTACAAGTTGTCAGTCTTACTATAAGAGCATACATGCCTGGTAAAAACACACCTGTCATTTGTATTGCTGTATTGTTCAGAATGAATAATGTATGTGTTAATGTAAATATGTTCTTGCAGCTAGTAACATGAAATCTTTTTTTTTCTTTTTTTTCTTTTTACCTCAGGCCTGACAGCAAGTGCAGCATTAAAGGCATCCACAGCTCGATTGAACTCTGAGCTCAAGTTGAAAAGCACTCCTAGGCCTGTTTGTAAGTCCGGGTCAATAATATCCGGGTTCTGCCGGGCTGCTTCCAAATATAGATCCTTCACTTCAGAAAGGAATGAGCTAGACAGCAAAAAGACAGAACAAAGTATGTTAACAGTGTGCATCAAAGCAGACGAGAAGATAATGTTTCACTAAAACAGGTAATAAAAAGAAGTACTTGTAAGACACCTTTCCATCTTCATTGTCTTGCATAAGACACCCTGCATTATTTAGTACAGTAGTTTAGCTATTTTAAAGTTACATATGGATCATTTGAAGACTTCTTTGTCTGTCCGTTAGCATTATAGTGGCAAGCCTATAATGTCTTAACATTTAACATTTAGTACATACTAAGAGGTTGTGGTTGGTAGTGGAGCTCTCCAAACTAAAATGTTCCCAAGGATAGTCCACCTTGTTAAAAGGACAAGTGTCTGTATGTGTGTCTGTGTATCTCTGTGTCTGTCAGGTTGCAATGGTTATGAAGAAAATTTTAAAAATAGGCAAAACATTTACAATAATCCATTTTAATGAAAAGATAAGTGTCTATGTTTATCTCTGTGTCCATCCAGTTGCTAGGGTTAGGAAGAAAATGTTAAAATAGGAAAAACATGTAGAAGAAGGGTAATTAAAAAAAAGAAATGATAAATATACCAAATAAGGGTCTAAAACTAAACAAATTGGTCTAGTAGGCCTATTCTGTACAATATCATGTGTCAGGAACAGCAGCATGGTAGCCACTGTAATACTAATGACTGATAACTTTGAGTGGTGGGCAATAGATGAGTGTAAATAATGATAAATCTATGTAGATATCAGTAAACCAAAGTCCCAACACAATTAGGCTAGAGTCTCTAAACCAAGAGATTGCAGTAGCGAGCAGCACTGCATTTTCCCAGAAAACACTTAGCCTATAAACACTCAATGTGTGACCAGCAAGCGATGAAAATGGACGTCTCTATCCAAACAGGAAAAAGCCACCACAATGCAAAGGAATGGGGTGCATATTATTATACCAGACCAAATGGACAACCCATATAACAAATAAAAAACATGAGGTCTTTGTTGATTACTTATACAGTATTTCTCTCTGTCTTAGACAGGTAGCACAGTAATAAAAAATATTTTTGCCCAGAGTTTGCAAAAATAATGGTTTATACAAAAATAACACACAAGGAATTACACAAAGTAAGTAATATGTTAAAATAAACTGAAGGAAGTAACTTCTCTAGGCTATACTAAACACAAGTTTAGTCTCCTAAGTAGTTGGGTGGCAGGTCCATTTCCTGCTAAAGTATTAGAGTTAGGCACTCCTTTTTCATTTCCTCTAATGTACTCTCTTTAAAATGGCTGGCTTTTTTTCTTCAAGTTCCACCAGCTGAATCCTTCTTCTACATATCACCAAATTCCAGATTCACAATAGATTTTAAGCAAATTATTTTAAACCCCAGCAACAGGGAACACTTCTAGGTTCTGGAATTCGTGCTGCTGACCTCCTACAACTTGTGACTGAAATTATTACACACTAAATAAGGAACACCTGGTTAGTAACTTAGGGTCTGGAATCTGGGTGAGATTTCTTTAGTTTTACTTATATGTACATTTTTTCTTGTTTCACATAAATAATTTTAACTTACATTGTATGAATATTATCCCAAAGTATTTGACAAAAATCATAGTCTTACATTGATAGAAGGAAACAGCATTTTTTTGACCATCCTTAAAGGTTTGTCATGTGGTGGGTGTGGCAACACGCTATCAGCGTATGCTCCCAACCATAAAGAAATACTTCACCCAACAATCACATTTGTTATATGTTACAAAAAGACACTCCTACTGTATGTGACTTGCATTTCTTGTTTATGATGTTTGATGATTTGTCCGGAAGTATCTATTTAAACAATTTTAATAAAAAAGCATGTGTTTTGCATGTTTTGAGCATACAACTGGATAATTGACATGTGTATTATGCAACATGAGCAATGTGGGATTTTTTTTTCTTTTTTCCATTTTTGTGAAAATGTTTTTCACATTGTTTGTCATTGTAAAACAATTGTCACTAATGACTTGTATTAATTATATCATAAACTTTTTTGAGCTCCATTATGCATGAAAATATGAGATTCAATTTTTTTCTTGGCCATCACTACAAACAACATAGAGTAAGATCAAAAAAAATATAGAATTTTTGGGTGGAGTATTCTTTTAACACTTCTTATTAATTGGGTAAAAACAAATAAAAAGGATCAGTGTTTTCCTAGGAGGTGTTAACTACACTTAGAACCTAACATTTAGTGGAAACACTAATGGTTGAGGCAATGGATATTAAGCAATAAAGCTTCCAGTTCATTTCCTAATACTGAATCATTGTGTAACCTTGAACAAGTTAAATGCGTTCCAAATACAAAAATTGTACAAGCAGTTGGAATGTCTTGTCACACTGTGCAAAAGTCTCCACCAACTGTATCAGTATATCGTATTCTGAACACAATGTTAGAGTTTACTGTAAACAAATAGTTTCCATCTATCATTTTATGTTCTTTACAGTTGACTAATGAAGATGATAATCAATAAGTATTTCTACAAACTGGACCAAGTCTGCACCAGAATTACAATTAATTTAACTCTTGCTGCAACCACATTTATACATAGTTTTATACACTTTCTAATATAAACTTTTCCTTAAGTGTTGTTTTGGTTTAGTTTATTGTTCCTTAAAAAATTCTGTGGTTTTGTAACAGCAGTATTCACATTAACAAAGTCTGAATGCAATAATTTTATTCCTCAGTACAAGGTAAAATCAATTTAAATAAAGATTTGTTTGAAAGAATGACACATTAGTCCAGCAGAAAAAGAACAGAAATATAGTTAATAATTAGCGGTTGCTTTCATTCAGTAGGGTATGGCGCTAAGGAAAAAATGTTTTTCTGTGTTTCTTGTGCAGTATGATCAATTGTCTCATATATATTAGAAAAAGCATTAAAATGCCTGCTAAAGAAGGTAACTTAAGTTACTAACAATTGCTACAGTTTTTGCTAAACTTTAATTACATTGCCGTGTTGCAGGGCTTTTCCATTGTTTAATTTTTTCAACTGCATTTATTATTTCAAATAGCTTTTCATCATGCATATACTGTTTGGCATATAAAGTAAATGTTTATCCATTCATATATTTTCTCCCATCTGGATAATTCAGAATCCAAGTTAAAATGGCAGGATACCATGTGGCTATCAGCCGAATTTGAAATAAACTTAGGGAAGACTGGAAAGAGCATGGTGGTCACCTTACCAAGTGTTTTTGTGTGCCCACCCTCTGTGCTAGGTTGAAACAGAAAAGACATATTTTCATAATGCAGTCCTACCTGCTGGTTGCTGATATGTGGGACATCCTGCGGGCAGAGCTGGGAGACCCGGCTTTGGTTTTTGCCAGTCTCTTGTATTTTGGGTTATGCATGATCCAGTTCCGCAAAGCTTCGCAAGCTTCCTGCTGCAGGCCTGTATTTGTGAGGCTTACTGCCAGAGCCATTAGAGCCTCAAGGTTATTGGGATGCAATTCAAGACACCTTGATAGGCAAAAAAAATATATAAAAAAAAAACTCTTTGAGAACAGCTAAATACCATTTGTGCACCTTTTAAGATTAAACAGATTCAAACTAATCTCTTAGTAATGGATTATTCACTTGGTCAATAATAACTGTCTTAATTACGTTACAACATAACATTCTCAAAACTGTTTAATCCATTTTAATTTCTGTGATCACATGGGACCAGAGCCTGCCTCAGTAGCACTGTAATTGCTGCCAGACCATTATAGCAGCCACTCATGCACATGTGGCCAATTTGAAATATTCAGTTAATTTAACAAGAATGTCTTTGTGCATGAGGGAGGAAACCAACACAAACATGGTGAGAATATGTGAACTCCACACAGACAACAACTGGACCCGCAACTGGAACTCGAGGTATACCACTGTGCCACCTTTACTTTTCTTATATTTCTTATACTAAACCAAAAAGGGGGTTCCACAGGATGTTCTTCAAGTTTCTAGAGCTTTTCCTATAGTAAGATTTGCAGCCAAGGTCCGGAAAGTCACCCCTTGTAATGTTCAGTTAATTTCCTTGTTAAATTTTAAGGGTTTTTTTTATTTTTTGGATTTCCCTACTGTGTATAATTTTCATTGGTTATGAAATTAAAAAAATATATATCATGGCTTATATAGTACACAGAAGTCTATTCAGTTGAAATATACATATGTATTATTTTACAGAGGCATATATTAACAGCTTAATTGATAGTGGCTTTGGTCATTCATTGTGCTCTGCTACCATGTTGTGATGCAAAACCTTAAAAGTGTGCTGTCTATAAAAATCTGGTTCTATATATAAAGGTGTGTACGTCATGTTACTTAGAAAGTAAAACACACACTGGTGGCAATTTCTAGACATAAAACAATAGAGAAGCCTGAGATACGTTTTCATTAGCTATTAGCTGAAGTACCTGGTGTTAACTGGGAATATTTGTGTAAAAAATAAGGAAGTAACTATTTACATTTTATGTGGACCGTTTTGTCACTGCTGGCTGAAATGCAAGTATTCCATTGATCATCAACACTGTCTTTCTGATAACTATCCTTTTTCAACTTCTCATGAGTTGAGAATTTGTTCTTTTTGTGCATGGTTGAAGCAGCTGGCTTTTTGAAGAATGAGTTCCATGCACTGCAGAAAGCATCTGCATCAGGGAGTTGTTGAAGAGGACTGGGATTCACAGACATCATTGCAGGTCTCCATATTATAAAACAGTAGTAGTATTCAATGATGTTATAAAAAATTATTTAAAAGTTGTTTCACTCAGCATTGATTCAATATCATTAACAATCACAACACAGTACAGTACTGGTATCACAGCCTAAACTTGTAAGTGCCTCATAACATGGACTTAATTGTCTTAAATGACTACCATCAAGAAACGGTAAAAGTTAATAATGCTAACCTCAGTTACTCTCTACTCTGAATAGCAAATTAGCAGACACTAAAAAAATTATCTCTATATCTCTTGTCTCTATCACATGTAGTAAAGATAATTCAGATGTATGATAGTGTTGACTTTTTAAAAAATGTAAGGTTTTGCTTTGATTAAAAAATGTAGTGTCATAGGTTCATTTCAGAGTTACCGTAATGTGCAAACAGTGCAATGAATTTCCTATCTGCATGTTTCAAACAACAAGGAGCAGGATGCCATTGTCTGTCCAGCAGCCCAAATCTTGTTCTGTTGCTTATGTTGAATATACTGTAACATCACATTATAATAGGACGTACTGTGCAAAAGAGCCAGGTTTTCTTTTGCATGTAGTTCTGCAAAACTGTTGCTAAACGTTTTTCCACATGTGATTTTGAAACTGCAAAACTCATTGTAAAGGGCATTTTGGAGTTTTAAGAGATTTTTTGGAAATTCAACATGGCTAAACACAACTCACTCAAAATGATATACTCTTAGGCAAAAACTGTAAACCTGCAAGATAAAAAAAATTGTTATCCAGATTTGTTGAGAAGAAAACACTCTACCTGCCGTCTTAGGTGAGATCCTCCTTTGGCCGGTACAAATGCATGCTGATACCAGTGCTCTCCCTTCAAGCCCAGCACACTCCTATGGGAATTATAGTCCCTGCATTGGTGCTGGTTTTTGGGTTGCCCCCTCCTTTACAAATCCTCTGCCTGATATGCTGTATAGCCTATATATTAAGTTGGACCAACAACAATGCACATGCAAAATTTTGCAAAAATCAATTTAGACATTTTTGCATAATTAGTGAACACACAAAGAGATTTATTAATATAGATGTGTCCTCTGAAAAATGTAATTTGTTTAAACAAAATGCCCAAAACTGTATTAAGAAAGGACAGGTTCACCTCAGTGTCACTCTACTCATATCCTAAACATAAGTTTAATATTCATTAAAAAAATTATTAGCAAAAAACTTAAATACTTCAAAATATTTTTCTTTACAAATGGCAATTTATTGACAATAGAAACCAATGCATTTAATGATGCAAGATCCACTTGCACCTATGTGCTCATCAGCAAGTGGCTACTTTAATGAAAAAAATTAAAGAAATACAACAGCAAATTTTTCACAGATAAGCATAAGAAAACTAGTCTGTTTTAATATTTCCCAATGCAATTTTTGCCCAACCACAGTCATGTATGGGAGTGAACAAGTTTTAGGAGAATGAGTCAATACAAGAAACAAAGAAGTAAGAAGTTCTCAACAAGTTTGGGTAACATAGCATAACATGAATCACAAGTCAGGGGCATTGTAACATAAATTGTATAGTAAAATGATACAATTGAAGCAACACTTGCTTTTGACATAGAGAATTTTAGCTTTAGTACTTGAATTTTGGACCACAAAGTTTGAATCAATTGTCTTTAATCACTAAGTCATAATGTGCTATCTGCTGTAAATACAAAAGCACAGTTATCTGTGCATTACCACTCTGCGTGAAAGTCTACAGTAGTGCTACTTGCAGAATTTATGGACAGGCAGCCTTTTCCCAAAACCTAAGAAAACAGAAGCCATTGAACAA
This sequence comes from Erpetoichthys calabaricus, assembly GCF_900747795.2. Classification (NCBI taxonomy): domain Eukaryota; kingdom Metazoa; phylum Chordata; class Cladistia; order Polypteriformes; family Polypteridae; genus Erpetoichthys; species Erpetoichthys calabaricus. The sequence continues at coordinate 139,835,721 of NC_041395.2, read as the reverse complement.
ACCCTTGCAATCTCTACAGGCAGTGTGGTGTAGCAAGTAAGGATGTGCAATGTAAAGCACTTGATTGTGTCACTTGAGTCCAAGTCACTTATTCAATCTTCTAACCTGAGTAAGTTACTTATTCTGGCTATGCTTCTGTCAATCGAAAATATCAATGTAAACTATATGACCACAGCTCTGCCATTATAAAGTGTTTCAGGGTGAGGTTCACTCTAAAAAGGCTGCTAAATAAAAGTGGCTTATTTTACAAAACAGCAGACTAGACTCTTAAAGCAGATAGAGTAGATTTTCACATTGTTAAGGCTGTTGGACAACAAGAGTTCAAAAAATA